>NC_052482.1:11992416-12152570 GCF_009730915.1 Dioscorea cayenensis subsp. rotundata
TTCATCCCTTAGACCATTCACTCTATTATGGCTGCAAAGAACTCAAGGAACGGAGGTAGAATCTATCACGTCGGAGGGGAAAGGGGACGCTCCTGTACCTCTCGACTCACCCTCTCAACCCTTTCGAACCTAGCTTTGTCTAAAGCTCGTGGTGTGTCACTCACTCACAAGGTTACCAACAAGAACTTTCAACCCTAGTGTCACTCTAGGGGAAATGTTCATACAGTCAAGCATTCAAGGTTGGAACTCACAATAAACATCAATTTATTGAAAGCATAATAAAGAAGTTCAATCAAACGAGTACATCCTAGGGTTGACAATCACCCAAGTACCCACTAGGGGTTTAGCTCTTCATGGAGCTAAGTACAATCAAAGAAATTGAATGTAAAAGCAATAAATCCATAAAAAAAACCCCTCGATGGTCGTGTCGATGGTCTTGTGGAAAGTCCTCTACTCGTCGTCCAAGGATTCCTTCGTCCGGTATTGGATATGCCTCGATCGAAGCTCCCCTACCAACCTTCTTCCTAATGGAATCACGATGTCGGAGCCGTAGAACCTCTTCAAAACCTTGGCCAATACAACTCGAAACCCTAGCCGAAACCTTCTCACAAGTTTGGGAAAAGATGGAGAAAAGAATGCTGAAATCGGGGCTGAAATCGGCTTTAAATAGGGCTGGAATCGGGCGATTGCACGGCCGTGTATGATGTCACACGCCCCTGTGGAATTTCCACATGCCCGTGTGGATTCTCTGTTTCTCTGATTTCTCGGCCGGGCTGCTACAGTACTCGCTACAGTGTTTTCTACATTTACCCGTTACAGTGCTCTACCGGAAATACTCCCAAATTCCATACTTTCATTTGGGGTAATGCAAACGGGCACACATTTACGTCGTGAATCACTTGCTTCTTCAATGATGTACACGTTGGTGGATCTCTTGTTCTTATATGCATAAATCAGAATGCTCGAGTGTGACTGCCTTTGTGCCACTCCAAATGAATGTGCTCACTCGAATACGAATAGGTTGGCACACACTCTAGCATCTCACACCTGACCTATGTCTTCGCGTTTGAACCTTAGCAAGATCTCCTTCAAAATAGGTGCATTATGATCCACATTGGCCTATTTCCTTCATACTCGGCCTCACAACCCTACCTGTATAAAAGTAACATAAAAACACACATATTAATGTAAAAACCTGAGAAAAGTAATGTTCAACATAAGGAATGAACACTTCGCATTCATATCGCACAAGCACTTATCACGGCGGAAGTAGAGAGTCTGAGTAAGAAGCTAGATCTCATAGCTTCGAATAGAGTTGCGGCCGTGACCAATTGCACCGGTTGTGGTAGAGGTCATGCTCCCTCCGAATTCCCGATCTCTTTTGGTTATGTTTCTTCAATGGAAAATGTTGACTTTGTAGGTAATGGCATGAGACCTCAAGGGAACCCATATAGCAATACTTACAATTCAGGTTGGAAGAATCATCCCAACTTTTCATGGAGTAACCAAGGACCACAAAAGGCCATGGGGCCACCGGGTTTCCAACAACAACAACAAGCACCTCAAGTGGAAAACAGAATTTCAGGCTTGGAAACCTGAATGACGGATTTAGAGAAGCACTTGGCCAGATTTGTTCAATCTGCAAATACACGGTTTGAATCAGTCGAGGCTACACTTCGCAACCACACCGCTTCTTTGCACAACCTTGAAAATCAGGTGGGGCAAACTGTGAAGTCTCTTTCCGAAAGGCCACATGGAAGTTTACCAAGCAATACGGAAACCAATCCTAGAGAACATGTGAAGGCGATTACTTTGAGAAGTGGTCGTGAGGTTGAAGGGAGGCTTCCAAGTGAGAAGCTGAAAGAACACACACCCGAGGTTGTAAAGGTTCAGGAGGGAGCAAAGAAAGAGAAAGAGGTGGCATCCCCATCTTTCAAGCCAAGAATCCCTTATCCCTCTAGATTGAAAAATGACCAAAGGAATGAACAGTATAAGAAGTTCCTAACTTTATTCAAGCAACTCCACATCAACATTCCTTTTGTAGAGGCATTAGCTCAAATGCCTAAGTATGCCAAGTTCCTGAAAGACTTGTTAACTAACAAGAGGAAGTTGGAGGAGAGTGCTTCGGTGGTGCTAGATGCTTCATGCTCGGCGGTGCTTCAAAAGAACATGCCGAATAAGAAGAAACACCCGGGAAGCTTCATCATTCCGTGTAACATCGGCAACTTAGGTGAGGAAATGGCATTGGAAGATTTAGGGGCAAGTATCAATGTCATGCCATACATTTTTTTCCAAAAGCTAGGCTTGGGAGAGCCTAGGCCTACTCGGATGACTTTACAATTGGCAGACCGAACGGTATGACATTCGAGAGGTATCATTGAAGCCGCGCTTGTTAAGGTGGACAAGTACATTTTTCCGGTTGACTTCGTAGTGCTAGATGTCGACGAGGATGCAGATATACCCTTGATACTTGGGAGACCGTTCTTGCGGACTTCCAAAGCATTGATTGACATGGACGGCGGAGAGCTCACATTGAGAGTTGGAGATGACAAACTCACTTACCGCCTTGCCGAAGCTATGCGGCATTCTCTCGATTTTGATGACACTTTGTCTTTCCTAGACACTACTGATGAGCTTGTTGATGAATACATACAGGAAATGTTCAACCCGGATCCATATGAAGGTTTGTTCGACCAAGAGGAGAGCAATGAAGAAGTCATGATGCTTGGTTCGACTGACGAAGTAACATCTACTCCGGGGATATTGAAGAAGGTGCTCAGGAAAATGAAGAGGGCTAGGAGACGCCACCGAAAATACTCCAAGACTGTTGGAGACGCACATGAACCAAGAAGGTTGGATAAACAATTGCTAGGTGGTCTGAAGCCCAATAATACACACTCTACCCTCAAGAGACTTTGCACATCATGCTTCCAAGTCATGGGTAAGAGAGCGTCTTTCATTCATGAACCCCCGTGAGGTAAGACAAGGTACGTCAAGCTTAGTGACGTTAAACAAGCGCTTCTTGGGAGGCAACCCAAGTTTTTACTATTTTCTTAACTTTTAGTTTAGCTTGTTTGCATGAACAAATCGTTAAGTGTTGATGTCTGAATTTTTAGATGCTTGTGCTGCAATTTTATTGTGGGTTTTAAAGTCATCATGTGCTTTGTGAGGAATTGGCGAAAGTTTGGTCGTTTGGGTTCTATTTCGTGTTTTTTACTGGCAAAATTTGCATAATAGGGCAGGTTCTGAGTGTGCAAAAATGTTCAGAAATATTCAGCAGAGCCTGTAGATTTTTCTAAGTCATACAGAGAAAACACACGGGCGTGTGGGATTTCCACACGCCCGTGGGCGTTTACTGTGAGCCCATTCAAAGAAGGCACAGGGGCGTGCGGCAGCCCCTGTGAATGACCATGCGAATGTCGCATGCCCATGGGTAATTTCCGCACGGGCGTGTGAATTCCTGCAGAGTTGGGCAGATTTTTCCCGAGAGCACACAGGGGCGTGGACTCACCCCTGTGTGTAACCTTGTGAACCATGCACGGGCGTGGGTAATTTCCACATGCCCGTGTGAAACTCTGCAGAGGAGTTGTCTCCATCCCGAGAAGACACAGGGGCGTGCGGCCGCCCCTGTGAATTGGGCATGTGAATTTCCACACCCGTGGGGAATTTCCGCACGGGCGTGTGTAACACTTAGTATTTTTCTCGGATGTCCAGAGAAGCCACAGGGGTGTGCGGCTGCCCCTGTGATTCGGGAGCATGGGCGTTGATGTTTTCCACACGCCCGTGCAAGAGCAGTCAGAGTCAAAGGAGACAGGGGCGTGCGCATGCCCCTGTAGTGTTTTTGGAGTGAGGACGCATGGGCGTGGATAATTAACACACGCCCGTGTGGTTGCACAGAACGCCAAGGGTCGTGAGTTTTCTTTAAAAGAAGAATAGTTTCTCTCCCCCTTCACAACTTCTATTCATCTGAAAACACTTTCACATCACTCTCCGGTTCCATAGCGCCAATTTGGGATAATTTTAGTGAGGTTTTCCAGCCGATTTTTCACTTTTTCTTCCCACCTCGTCGTTAAGACCTATTTCTCATGATTTTTACCAATTTAATGTTTCCATCAATTAATATGGTTGTAAATGGTTCGTTTCTTCAATTAGAATGATGATTTATGTCTAGAACGAAGTTAGAAGCATTTTTGAGTTGTATTTTTGGATTTTTGAAGCATGGCCGTGCGGTTCTCACGCCCCGTGGATCCACACTGACGTGCGGAAATCCCACAGGACCGTGTAGATTTCTGCAGCATTGGTTTATCAACTAGTTTAATCCATTTCGTTTAAATCTTACAGATTATGGCACTTAGGTCAAAGAACCAAGCTGATAAGAGACCACGTGAGTCATCTCCTCAGCCCGAGGGCCTACGGTTAGCAATTCAAGAGCATCAGGTTCGCTATGAGCGCCTGTCGAGGCTCTGTTTTGGGCAGACTCGATTTTTAGACATGACTATATTGCGAGATCTGTAGCAGGGTGATGAGTTTGCTGATGAGAATGAGTATCTCGTTTCAGACGGTGGTTGGCGGCAGTTACTGATGATTAGAGAGCCAGCCATCCAAGAATTTGCACTGGAGGTACTTTCATCATTCGAGTTCGATAGATCGTATGCGAGCTTCAACAGTGGGGACACCATTCATTTCAGAGTATTTGGACACCACCATAGCTTGAGCATCACAGAGTGTTATGTGGTCAAGGTCAGTACGAGCTAGGGGTGTCTAAGGCCACGTGCCTTTCTCGACCTGCATACAGATACTTGCATGCCATTATAAGTAGTTCGGTGAATGGCCGTGGTGATAGCACTGGTGTCCTGAGCTGTCAGGAGCTACTATACTTGTACTCAATGGTACAGCGTGTACCGATTCATTTAGGGCACATCCTGGCAGAGTACATCAGACATCAGGGACACTATGCTAGACTGGGAGCGATCTTCTCGGGCCCCTACATTACGAGATTAGTGTTAGGCATGGGTCTCTTGGATTCGATTCGCGGGGCCGAGAAGACGAGTGTACCTGCTCCACTGAGTCTAGAGACGATGCGGATGATGGGCATGGTCCGCAGGGTTCGGACAGTGATTTTTGCTTTAGTACTACCAGCTACAGTGATAGCCGAGGATGAGGGTGATGAAGCTGGAGCATCTCAGCCCACTCCCGAGTATCAACCAGCAACGATGGAGACCGAGGCATCTCTAGTGGCAGAGGAGCCACCCCCAGTCCGTATGTTTTCACCATCTCGAGCCATTGATCGCTTTGAGAGGCTCGAGAATGGTATAGGAGTGGTCCGAGCTGAGGTTGCCGAGATTAGTGCTATGCAGGCCACTCAGTACACAAAGTTCATGGCACGTTTCGACATGTTACAACAGGTTTTAGAGAGAGACGTCGCCTCATCATTTGTATTGCGGCCGAGGACTCCTCCGGCCCCCTCAGTTCCTCTAGCACCTCCATCCTCTACCCCGGCACCAGTAGACCCATTATGTGCTTCACCAGCAGCAGCAGCATAGGAGCCTGAGAGCGATACTGACACTTGATTTTCCCTTCCTTTACTTTATTGTATTTTATTTTATTTTTTCTGTTTTTAGACTTTTTCACTCAGAAAGGATTCTCCTTCTGAGTTTATTTTCATTTTGCATCATCGAGTTGTAGTCATTGCTTTATCTTTTATATACACCCGATTTATTTTGTCTTTATTGAGCTTCACTGAACACCTCGTGTATGCGTGCAGATGGTCTTGTCTTCTTGGGAATGAGACTTAGTCATGGGCACGGCCAAGGTACTGAGGTACTTGGCCGTGTGAGCTTCACAACCCGTTGGAACCCTACTCCCAATGAACTAGCTTCATCAAACGTTACACTAGGAGTCAGGGGAGTATTGTTTTGATTGCTTCTCCCACATTTGATTTTGAATAATTTATATTTTGAGTGAGCTTGAATGTGTACATTGGGGACAATGTACAACTTAAGTGTGGGGGGAGTTTCATAGTGCACACATCTTTTCTATTGTTCTTGATTGACATATGCTTACATAGCCAATGGCAGTTCACCTTAGTTGCAATGATTGTATTCTTGAGTTTAGGAGAATTTCTAACATTGAATGTTTTCATTCTCTAGTTCTTGCTTGAATTTCTAGGAATTTTTGCCCGATTTATACTTAGTGCACTACTCACTCTTTGAACTCTATTGGAGACCCATGTTCGATGTTAAAAGGACTAGTTAGGTTTATTTTCTTGTGCTAAAAAAAAATGGAAAATGAAAAGAAAGAACAAAATAGTTTTATTGTTTATTTGTGCTTGTTGGGTGGAAAGAGCTACCACCTATGTAGTATGAAACTACTCTCATAAGTCGGATACTAGCTATGCCCTAATGAGAGAAAGAGCTATCTCATAGGATGAGTGAAAGCTACCACTCCGGTATAAAAAGCTACCACCTTGAAAGTGTGAAAGCCACCTTAGCGGCCGCTTTGGAAAGGGCTACCTTAGAGGATGTGTGAAGCTACTAGCATCTTTGAAATTGTTGTCACTTTTGTAGATAAATAAGTCCCTTGTACTTAGAACTTTGAGGAGTATACCTTGGGTCATTTTTGAGTGAGTTCACACACGTACACGATTTCGGGTTTTGTTTCCTTTTTTATTCAAGTTTTTAGCTAGGGCATTGATTTTTCGTATTTAGTGTTGGAATTTTTCCTTACTTGTAGAATGCTTTCTTTGTATACTTTGGTGAACCTAAGGCCAATCACTTCCAATATCTTCTTCATTGATGCACATAACGTTTTTAATTTTTGCTTGAGGACAAGCAAAAGCTTAAGTGTGGGGGAGTTTGATAAGTGCTTGTGCGATACGAATGCGAAGCGTTCATTCCTTATGTTGAGCATTACTTTTCTCGGGTTTTTACACTAATATGTGTGTTTTTATGTTACTTTTATGCAGGTAGGGTTGTGAGGCCGAGTATGAAGGAAATAGGCCAATGTGGATCACAATGCACCAGTTTTTGGAGGAAATCTTGCTAAGGATCAAACGCAAAGACATAGGTCGATGTGAGATGCTAGAGTGTGTGCCAACCTCCTCGTATTCGAGTGGGCACATCCATTTGGACGGGCACAAAGGCAGTCACATTCGAGCATTCCGACTTATGCACATAGAACAAGAGCTCCACCAATGTGTACACCATTGAAGAAGCAAGTGATCCACGACGTGAACGTGTGCCCGTTTACGTTACCCCGATGAAAGTATGGAATTGGGAAGCTATTCAGGCCGAGTACTGTAGCGGAGCACTGTAGCAACGTTGTAGTATGTACTGTAGCAGCACTGTTCATAGCCGGCCGAGAAACCAGAGAAACAGAGAATCCACACGGGCGTGTGGAAATTCCGCACGGACGCGTGGAGCATCCACGCCCGTGTAGTCTCCCGATTCCAGAACTATTTAAAGCCGATTCAGCCTCGATTTTGATATTCTTTTCTCCATCTTTTCCCCAACTTGCGAGAGGGCTTCGGCTAGGGTTTCAAGGGGTATTGGCTAGGTTTTTGGAGAGGTTCTACGGCTCTGACATCGCGCATCGTTTGGAAGAAGGTTATTGGGAGAGCTTTCGTCGGCACCGATTCGGCGAGGTGTATCCTAGGCTGGACAAAGGATCCCTTGCGACGAGTAGAGGACTCTCCACAAGACCATCGACACGACCATCGAGGGGGTTTCTTTATGGATTTATTGCTTTTACATTCTATTTCTTTGATTGTACTTAGCTCCATGGAGAGCTAAATCCCTAGTGGGTACTCGGGTATTGTGAACCATAGAATGTATTTGTTTATTTGAACCTCTTTATTATGCTTTTAATAAATTGATGTTTATTGTGAGTTTTAACCATGAATGCTTCTTTGTATGAACATTTCCCCTAGAGTGACACTAGGGTTGAGAGTTCTTGTTGGTAACCTTGTGAGTGAGTTACACACCACAAGCGTTAGACAAAGCTAGGTTGGAGAGGGTTGAGAGGGTGAGTCGAGAGGTACAGGAGCGTCCCCTTTCCCCTCTGGTGTGATAGATTCTACCTTCTTTCCTCAAGTTCTTTGCGGCCATAATAGAGTGAATGGTCTAAGGGATGAACTTCCGCTGGGGCTTAGTTGCGCGTGCAACGGAGTAAAGTGTTGAGGTGATCTTAGTATCTAGGACTCAGTTGTGGTTAGGGACCTTTCAGCTGGACCGAAGGGTTAGGTCTATAATTAGGAAGGGATTTATCACTTTGAATCTCTAGAGCTCATTGCAACTCTATGCGAGTGCGAGGTGTTGAGATTGTTCGATTTCTCCTCCGGGACATGTATAGAGTTAGGCATAGTTGACCTTAGATTTGGGACTATGTAATTAAGGATTTCCATGACTCACCATTGCATTGATTAGGAAGCATAATAGAGGGTTCTTGCACTTGAAACAAATATCCTAAGCGGAGCATTATCTAGGTACCGCATCTTTATCGATTGCCTTACCCCTTTCTTTACTTTTGCTCTCTTTCTTGTTGCTTTTATTGTTGAGAATTGAATCATTATCACACTCCTTATCATTGATCTTTCACATATCTAAGAATCAAATTAAGTGTTTTTACTCCCTACTCCCTGTGGATTCGACCCCGCTCACCTGGGATTATTACTTTGACAAACCCGTGCACTTGCGGGATATACACAAGGGGACCTTGTCAGCTTTTGCTATGGTTTTTCTTGTGGATTTTTGATGTCATCATGTGCTTTATTGTGTCGTTTGAGTTTATTTCCATTGTTTTCTTCGGGTAAATTTACTTTGTAAGACAGGCTTTGTGTTAATTTATATGTTCATGAATTTTCTATAGAGCCAGCAGTATTTTTGAAGTGTCCAGAGAAAACAAACGCCCGTGTTGAATTTCCAAATGGGCGTGCATTTTCCTGCAAAGACATACAAATTTATCCCAAGAAGACACAGGGGCATGGACTCAACCCTGTGGATGACTCTCCCATAAAGTACTGTAGAAGCACTGTTCATAGCCGGCAAAGAAAACTACACAACACAGAATCCACACATTCGTGTGGAAATTCCACACGCCCGTGTGAAGGGCGTCCATAGGGGCGTGTGGATCCCTGATTCAAGCCATATTTAAAGCCAATTCAGCAACGATTTCAGTATTCATTTCACCATCTTTTCCCCAACTTAAGAGAGGGTTTTGGCTAGGGTTTTGAGAGGTATTGGCCAGGGTTTTGGAGAGGTTCTACGGCTCTGACATCGTCATCTCTTTGGAAAAGGTTGGTAGCGGAGCTTCCGTCGAGGCGTATTCTATACCGGACAAGGGGATCTTTGGACGAAGAGTAGAGGACTTTCCACAAGACCATCGACACGACTATCGAGGGGGTTTTTTGCGGATTCATTGCTTTTACATTCTATTTCTTTGATTGTACTTAGCTCCATCGAGAGCTAAACCCTTAGTGGGTACTTGGGTATTTGTGAACCCTAGGATGTATTCATTTCATTGAATCTCTTTATTATGCTTTTAATTAATTGATGTTTATTGTGAGTTCCAACTTCGAATGCTTAATTGTGTGAATACTCCCCTAGAGTGAGACTAGGATTGAGAGTTCTTGTTGGTAACCGTGTGAGTGATTGACACTCCATGAGAGTTAGACAAAGCTAGATTGGAGATCGTTGAGAGGGTGAGTCGAGAGCTACAAGAGCATCCCTTTCCCCTCCGATGTGTTAGATTCTACCTCCGTTCCTCGAGTTCTTTGCGGCTATAATAGAGTGAATGGTCTAAGGGATGACCTTCCGCTGGGGCTTAGTTGCGGGTGCAACGGAGTGAAGCGCAGAAGTGATCTTAGTATCTAGGGCTTAATTATGGTTAGGGACCTTCCACGTGGACCAAACGGTTAGGTCTATAATTAGGAAGAGATTTATCACTTGGAATCCATATAGCTCACTGCAACTCCATGCGAGTGCGAGGTTAAGAGGTTATCCAATCTCTCCTCCGGGACATGTGTATAGTTAGGCATGGTTGACCTTAGATTTGGGACTATGTAATCAAAGATTTTCATGACTTACTATTGTATTAATTTGGAAGCATAATAGAGGGTTCTTGCACTTGAAACGACTGTCCTAGGCGGAGCAATATCTGGGTACCCCATCTTTATCGATTGCCTTATCTTCTCCTTTACTTGTGCTCTCTTGCTTGTTGTTTTTTACTTTTGAGAATTGAATCATTGTCACACATATCACTATTCATCTTTCACATAGCTAACAGCGAATTAAGTGTTTTATTCACTACTCCATGTGGATATGATACCCGCTCATCCGGGATTATTACTTCGACAAACCCGTGCACTTGCGGGATATACACAAGGGTAACCTGTCAAGTTTTTGGCGCTGTTGCCGGGGAGTAGGCGTTTAGAGATACTTTGCATTTTGTTTTCTTAGCTATTTCACCGTACATTCTATTTCATATCTTCTTATTCTATCATCGTTCTGATTTCTTTTTCTTTCTTTTTGGGTGTAGCTCCAGGTTATGACCCGAGGGAACCCCTCAATATTGATTGAAGGAGATCCCGAGCTTGAACGTACACTTAGAAGAAAAAGGAAAGAGCCTGTGTAAGAACAGTCTAATCTAGCTGATTTGGAAGTGGAAGAATTTGAAAACATGGTAGAATAGAATAAGGAAAAGTGAACATTATCCTATTATACCAGACCTTCAGTGTTGGGACATAATCGAGTATTGTGTGTCCCCCAATTACAGCTCAGAACTTCAAGCTGAAGCCGGCATTCATCTACATGTTATAGCAATCCACACAGTTCAATAGTTTGGCCGATGAGGATCCAAACAGTCATATGGAGAGTCTTCTTGAGGTGTGTGATATGCTGAAGATAAATGCGGTGATGGATGATGCCATCAAGTTGTGAGCCTTCCCATTTTCCCTAAAGGGGAGAGCGAAGCACTGGCTACACTCTTTACCAAGAGCATCAATTACCACATGGTAGAAGCTTTTTTTGCCCATTATTTCCCTCCCAGAAAATCTGCGAAGCTTAGGAATGAGATCTTATCCTTTACTCAGTTGGAATTGGAGTCTCTATTTGAGATATGGGAAAGGTTCAAGGAGCTCCTGAGAAAGTGCCCGCAACATGGATTTCTAGAGTGGATGATTGTTCAGACCTTTTACAATGGTTTGAACCCGAGTACATGGCAACTCTTGGATGCCGCAGTAGGAGGTACCTTAGGTTGCAAGACCCTTGATGAGCCCCATCAGTTAATTGAAGAAATGGGGTTAAAAAGCTACCAATGGAATGCTAGGGAGAAGAAAAATGTTGCTTGTCTCCATGAGATAGATGCAGTAACTTCATTGGCGGCTCAAGTGGAAAATTTGATTAATAAGTTAGATCTTCTAACTTCAAATAGAGTAGCGGCCGCGACGAATTGCAACTGGTGTGGTGGAGAACATACTCCCTCTGATTGTCCGATCTCTATTGGTGATGCATCTTCGGTTGAGAACATCGATTTTGTAGGTAATGGTATGAGACCTCAAGGAAACCCATATAGCAATACCTACAATCCGGGTTGGAATAATCATCCAAATTTCTCATGGAGCAATCAGGGTCCACCAAAGGCCATAGGGCCACCTGGTTTCCAACCACAACAACAAGCCCCGCATGTGGAAAACAGAGTTTCAGGTTTGGAAACACGAATGAATGATTTGGGGAAGGCCTTGACTAGATTTGTGCAATCTGCAAATACAAGATTTGAATCAGTTGAGGCCACACTTTACAACCACATTGCCTCTTTACATAACCTTGAAAATTAGGTGGGGCTTATTGCGAAGTCTCTCTCTGAATGACCACATGGAAGTTTGCCGAGCAATACAGAGACCAACCGTAGAGAGCAGGTGAAGGCGATCTGATAAGTGCTTGTGTGATATGAAAGTGAAGCGTTCTTTCTTTGTGTTGAGCATTACTTTTCTTGGGTTTTACACTAATATGTGTGTTTTTATGTTACTTTTATGCAGGTTGGGTTGTGAAACCAATTATGAAGGAAAGAAGCCAACGTGGAACACAATGCACTGATTTTGGAGGAAATCTTGCTAAAGTTCAAATGCGAAGATATGATTCGGGTGCGAGATGCTAGAGTGTGTGCCAACATCCCCGTATCAGAGTTAGCCCAACCATTTTGAGGGGCACAAGGGCAGTCACACTCAAGCATTCTGACTTATGCACATAGAACAAGATCTCTATCAACTTATTCGTCATTGATGAAGCAAAGTGATCCATGGCATAAACGTGTGCCGGTTTATGTTACCTAGACGAAAAGTAGATTCGGGAGTATTTTTGGTAGAGTACCAAAGCAGATACTGTAGCAAATCACTGTAGCAGTGACACGAGCATTACCTCGATGAAAAGTAGATTCGGGAGTATTCTTGTTGGTAACCTTGTGAGTTAGTGACACACCACGAGCGTTAGACAAAGCTAGGTTGGAGAGGGTTGAGAGGGTGAGTCGAGAGGTACAGAAACGTCCCCTTTCCCCTCCGAAGTGATAGATTCTACCTCCATTCCTCGAGTTCTTTGCGGCCATAATAAAGTGAATAGTCTAAGAGATGACCCTCCGCTGGGGCTTAGTTGCGCGTGCAACGGAGTGAAGCTTTGAGATGAGCTTAGTATCTAAGCCTTAATCATGGTTAGGGACATTCCACCTGGACCAAAGGGTTAGGTCTATAATTAGGAAGAGATTTATCACTTGGAATCCCTAGAGCTCATTGCAACTCTATTCGAGTGTGAGGTTGAGAGGTTATCTAATCTTTCCTCCGGGACATGTATAGAGTTAGGCATAGTTGACCTTAGATTTGGGACTATGTATTTAAGGATTTCCACGACTCACCATTGCATTGATTAGGAAGCATAATAGAGGGTTCTTGCGCTTGAAACGATTGTCCTAGGCAGAGCATTATCCGAGTACCCCATCTTTATCGATTGCCTTACCTTCTCTTTTACTCGTGCTCTGTTACTTGTTGTTTTTACTTTTGAGAATTGAATCATTGTCGCACTTATCACTACTGATCTTTCATATAACTAAGAAGCGGATTAAGTGTTTTTATTCCCTACTCCCTGTGGACTCGATACCCGCTCATCCGGGATTATTACTTCGATAAACCCTTGCACTTGCAGGATATACGCAAAGGGACCTTGTCAAATTTTTGGTGCCGTTGCTGGGGATTAGGCGTTTAGAGATACTTTGCACTTTGTTTTCTTAGCTATTTACCATTCATTCTATTTCACACTTTCTTATTCTTCCATCATTCTCATTTTTTTTTCTTTTGTCATATCTTACTTTTTCTTAAAAGAAGCTTAAATGATGATTGGTTCACTCATTGCTCTATATGTTCAGGTCAAAGCTTTCAGTAAAAAAATTGATAGAATTGGGACTTTATGCCAACAAAGCATTCCATGTTACAACGCATATCATCAAATTGAAGTGGGCTACCCAAACTTATTATGGAATAATGGTGGACAACATTGGGAGGCACCTCAAGAGGAATGTCACAATGGTGAGATACTCGGAGAGGATGCACTTCAGTTACAAAGAGTATTAGCTATCTTTATTGAAGCATCCGATGTCTGCATCCAAAATATGGAGACCACACAAAGATGTCATGAAGCCTCCTATAAAAACCTTGAGCATCAATTAGGAGGGATACTTGACACACTCTCCAAGGAACAACAAGTATTTGAGCAAGCAAGTTAAGTTCCTTATAGAGAAGATGTGGTAGTGAATGACAATGAAGAAGTAGGGCGGAATGAGTATGATGTTGTCGAGATTGAGAGGATACATGAAGAACCGTTCATTCAATGTGATGATTGTTTGAGTGGACAGTATGTTTGTGAACAAAAAATGATGCAAGGAGAGTTGGCGAAGAGAGATTGCTTCCAAGTAGAAATTGAAGAAGAAGCAACCCCTAAGGTAATGGAACACGCATCTATCTTAGGGATTGATCAATTCATAAATTGCAAGAAAGAGATTTTGGGTTTGGAAGAAGACGTGGGTAGGAGATTGAAGCTGACAAGATCCCCTTGTGTATATCCCGCAAGTGCACGAGTTTGTCGAAGTAATAATCTCGGATGAGCGGGTATCGAATCCTTTGGGAGTAGGGATTAAAAACACTTAATCCACTTCTTAGCTATGTGAAAGATCAATAGTGATAAGTATGACAGTAATTCAATTCTCAAGAGTAAAAATAACAAGTAAGAGAGAACGAGTAAAGAATGAGTTAAGGAAATCGATAAAGATGGGGTACTCGGGTAATGCTCCACCTAGGATAATTGTTTTAAGTGCAAGACCCCTCTATTATGCTTCCTAATCAATGCAATGGTGAGTCGTGGAAATCCTTAAGTACATAGTCCCAAATCTAAGGTCAACTATGCCTAACTCTGCACATGTCCCGGAAGAAAGATTAGATAACCTCTCAACCTCACACTCGCGTAGAGTTACAATGAGCTCTAGAGATTCCAAGTGATAAATCTCTTCCTAATTATAGACCTAACCATTTGGTCCAGGTGGAAGGTCCCTAACCATGATTAAGCCCTAGATACTAAGATCACCTGAACACTTCACTCTGTTGTATGCGTAACTAAGCCCCAGTGGAGGGTCATCCCTTAGACCATTCACTCTATTATGGCCGCAAAGAACTCGAGGAATGGAGTTAGAATCTATCATGTCTGAGGGGAAAGGGGACGCTCCTGTACCTCTGGACTCACCCTCTCAACCCTATCCAACCTAGATTTGTCTAACGCTCGGTGTGTCACTCACTCACAAGGTTACAAATAATAACTCTCAACCCTAGTGTCACTCTAGGGGAAATGTTCATACAATAAAGCATACAAGGTTGGAACTCACAATAAATATCAATTAATTGAAAGCATAATAAAGAAATTCAATGAAACAAATACATCCTTGGGTTCACAAATACCCAAGTACCCACTAGGGGTTTAGCTCTCCATGGAGCTAAGTACAATCAAAAAAATAGAATGTAGAACAATGAATCCATAAAGAAACCCCCTCGATAGTCGTGTCGATGGTCTTGTGGAAAGTCCTTTACTCGTCTTCCAAAGATTCCCTCGTTCGGTATAGGATATGCCTCGATGGAAGTTCCCCTACCAATCTTCTTCCTCAAGAATCACAATGTCAGAGCCATAAAACCTCTCCAAAACCCTAGGCGATACCCCTTGAAACCCTAGGCGATACCCCTTGAAACCCTAGCCGATACCCCTTGAAACCCTAGCCGAAACCCCCTCTCAAGTTAGGGAAAAGATGGAGAAAAGAATAATGAAATTGGTGCTGAAACGGCTTTAAATAGGGCTGGAATAGGGCGACCACACGGGCCTGGATAATTTTAAACGCCCATGTGGAATTTCCACACCGGCGTGTATAATTTCCACACGTCCGTGTGGATTCTCTGAATTCCTGTTTTCTCAGCCGGCTGTGAACAGTGCTGCTACAGTATTTTGGTATAATGTTTTGCTATAGTATCCAGCCTGATTTCATCCACCCGACCTATTTCTTCGCGTTCGGACTTTAGCAAGATTTAATCCAAAATCGGTGCATTATGATCCACATTGGCTTCTTTCCTTCATAATTGGTTTCACAAACCTACTTGCATAAAAGTAACATAAAAACACACATATTAATGTAAAAACCCGATAAAAGTAATGCTTAATGATAAGTTCTTGTGCAATATGAATGTGAAGCGTTCATTCCTTATGTTGAGCATTACTTTTCTTCAGTTTTTACACTAATATGTGTTTTTTTATATTACTTTTATCTAGGTAAGGTTGTGAGGTCGAGTATGAAGGAAATAGGCCAATGTGGATCATAATGCACCTATTTTGGAGGAAATCTTGCTATGGTTCAAACGCGAAGACATAGGTCAGGTGTGAGATGCTAGAGTGTGTGCCAACCTCCTCGTATTCGAGTGGGCACATCCATTTGGACGGGCACAAAGGTAGTCACATTCGAGCATTCCGACTTATGCACATAGAACAAGAGCTCCACCAATGTGTACACCATTGAAGAAACAAGTGATCCACGACGTAAACGTGTGCCCGTTTGCGTTACACCGATGAAAGTATGGAATTGGGAAGCTATTCAGATCGAATACTGTAGGAGAGAACTGTAGCAACACTGTTCATAGCCGGCTTGTGGAAATTATCCACGCCCGTGTGGAAATTCTGCACGGGCGCGTGGAGTATCCACGGCCGTGTTGTCACCCGATTCCAGCCCTATTTAAAGCCGATTCAGCCCCGATTTTAGTATTCTTTTCTCCATCTTTTCCCCAACTTGTGAGAGGGCTTCGGCTAGGATTTTGAGGGGTATTAGCTAGGTTTTTGAAGAGGTTCTATGGCTCCGACATCGCGCGTCGTTTGGAAGAAGGTTATTGGGAGAGCTTTCATCGGCACCGATCCGGCGAGGTGTATCCTAGGCCGGACAAAGGATCCCTTGCGATGAGTAGAGGACTCTCCACAATACCATCGACACGACCATCGAGGGGGCTTTTCTATGGATTCATTGCTTTTACATTCTATTTCTTTGATTGTACTTAGCTCCATGGAGAGCTAAATCCCTAGTGGGTACTTAGGTACTTGTGAACCCTAGGATGTATTCATTTAATTGAATCTCTTTATTATGCTTTCAATTAATTGATGTTTATTGTGAGTTCCAACCTTGAATGCATGATTGTATGAACATTTACCCTAGAGTGACACTAGGGTTGAGAGTTCTTGTTGGTAACCTTGTGAGTGAGTGAGACACCATGAGCGTTAGACAAAGCTAGGTTGGAGAGGGTTGAGAGGGTGAGTTGAGAGGTACCGGAGCGTCCCCTTTCCCCTCCGATGTGATAGATTCTACCTCCGTTCCTCGAGTTCTTTGCGGCCATAATAGAGTGAATGGTCTAAGGGATGACCCTCCACTAGGGCTTAGTTGCGCGTGCAACAGAGTGAAGCGTTGAGGTGATCTTAGTATCTAGGGCTTAATTGTGGCTAGGGACCTTCCACCTGGACCAATGGGTTAGGTTTATAATTACGAAGAGATTTATCACTTGGAATCCCTAGAGCTCATTGCAACCCTATGCGATTGTGAGGTGTTGAGATTGTTTGATTTCTCCTCCGGGACATGTGTAGAGTTAGGCATAGTTGACCTTAGATTTGGGACTATGTAATTAAGGATTTCCACGACTCACTATTGCATTGTTTAGAAAGCATAATTGAGGGTTCTTGCACTTGAAATGATTATCCTAGGCGGAGCATTATCCGGGTACCCCATCTTTATCGATTGCCTTACCTCCTTCTTTACTTTTGCTCTCTTACTTGTTGCTTTTATTGTTGAGAATTGAATCATTTTTCACCCTTATCACTATTGATCTTCCACATAGCTATGAATCAAATTAAGTGTTTTTACTCCCTACTCCCTGTGGATTCGACCCAAATCACCCGGGATTATTACTTCGACAAACCCGTGCACTTGCGGGAAATACGCAAGGGGACCTTGTCATGTTTTTGGCACCGTTGCCGGGGAGTAGGCATTTAGAGATACTTTGCACTTTGTTTCTTAGCTATTTCACCTTACATTCTATTTCATATCTTCTTATTCTATCATTGCTCTCACTTTTCCTTATTTCTTTTTGTTGCAGAAAATGATTAACATGTTTGAGTCATTTGACACTATCTTGAGAATGGTTGAACACGTAGAGCAGAAAGTTCAAATAGTTTTATGGCATGACATATCGTGTTATTCTCATCATGAACAATGTACAACTCAACAGCCATTAGAAGAATTGGTTAAAGAGTGCATCACCAGGATTCAAGGGCAAAGCTGTGAATTAGATAATGTGATAAAGCAGTTTGAGGAATCCACTTCAGTTTCAATGAGTGACCAGTTAGAGGAAAGTGTAGAAAGAATCCTTGCTTGGTTTGATTCTTCCTATCAAGACCAAAGGCAAGAACTCTTTTCAGTTGGAGTTGCTATTTCAAAAATGGAACTATGTGGAATGGACACGTTGATATCCGTTACAGATTGTAAAGAAATAGATTTCCAGGTGGAAAAGGAAGAGAGTAACTGTGAACCTGAGGCAAATGATTTCGAGGAGATTGATAAATTGAAGGAGGGTAGCTTGCGCCCATCAATTGTCGAACCACAAGAACTTGAGCTTAAAACTCTTCCAGCACATTTGGAATATGCGTTCCTAATGGAGGACTCTAAACTCCCTATAATCGTGGCTTTGAACTTATCTGCAGAGCAGAAGGATAAGCTTGTTAGTATGTTGAGAAAGCACAAATCAGCTATCGCATGGAAGATCTCCGACATTAAGGGTATAAACCCATCATTTTGCACTCATAAGATCCTAATAGAGGATGACTATAAATCTGTGATCTAACCTCAGTGAAGATTGAACCCGAATATGAAGGAGGTTGTTAAGGCAGAGGTAATAAAACTGTTGGATGCAGGAATCATCTACCCCATATTCGACAGCAAGTGGGTGAGTCCGACCCAAGTTTTCCCGAAAAAAGGAGGAATGACAGTAGTGAGGAATGAAAAGAATGAGTTAATCCCCATGAGGACAGTTACTGGTTGGCGAGTCTGCATTGATTATAGAAGACTAAATGACGTCACTCGGAAGGATCACTTTCCTCTGCCATTCATTGACAAAATGTTGGAGCGACTAGCGGGATATCATTTCTACTGTTTCCTTGATGGCATGTCGGGATACTTTCAAATTCCAATAGCCCCAGAAGATCAAGAGAAAACTACATTTACTTGCCCTTATGGTAACTTTGCTTATAGAAGAATGCCTTTCGGGTTGTGTAACGCCCTGCAACATTTCAGCGCTGCATGACGGCCATTTTTGACGACTTTCTCGAAGATATTATGGAAGTTTTCATGGATGATTTTTCAGTGATCGGGGACTCTTTCGATGCTTGCTTAAACAATTTGGAAAGAGTATTAGTGAGATGTGAAGAGACGAATCTCATCATTAACTAGGAGAAGTGTCACTTTATGGTGCAAGAAGGCATTGTCCTTGGACATAAGATTTCCCAGGCAGGTATGGAGGTGGATAAGGTGAAGATTGAGATAATTGACAAGCTTCCTCCACCTACGATTGTAAAAGGACTTTTTGAAAGTTTCGCAATCGTTGACCAAACTTCTGGAGAAGTGTCACGCCCCGAACCTAACCGGGCACGTGGCAACCGCCACGACGACAAGAAGTGGGTCCCACAATGGCCCCACTTTCAGGTCGCCGTAAGGCTCAATATAAACCTGTTATCACAATTATATAACTAGAAGACAACATAATAAAATATCACAAATAGGGTTCCCCAGTACTAGGAACCCTAAACACAAGTAACAACAATAACAGCACAAACCAGGGTTTTAAGATACAACCCGAAATATAAATACAAGAACCACATATAAGGTCAAGTCTAGTGGATCCATAAAGGGTCATGCATACTATAACAAACCTAAACAAGAAGTACAGATAGACCACTCTACTGCTGCACAGCACAACTCTGTCCAACGTCGCAGTCTGAAAAGATAAAAAGGGGAGTGGTGAGTAACAGAGGTTACCCAGTGAGTGGTGTCAGCATAGATGTAACAGAGTGATAAAATATTTCAAATGGTAATTCGAAGAAAAAAATAATAGCATATAAAAAAAAAATCAGTTCCAAGTATTCAACATATTAACAAATAACACAGGATTCATCAATAGGAAAAGCAAATAACATTTTAAAACATAATGAACATAGCTGCAAAAATACAGGCTGGCCTAAAACAATTCCCACACTAATCGTGGCCGCGACTAGCTGTGGAACCACCAAGGAGTTTTTAAAACTTTTTAAAATTTAAAAGAGTTGCCTTTCCTTGGTGTTGGCCACTGAGATCCCCGTGTGGTGACCCCGGGTTTCTCACATAACAGAACCCCCTGTCAATGGCTCCGCGCACCTCTTGACCAGGGTAAACCAGGGTTAACCACGCCGCCTCCCATCAGGCCGGACCGTGGAACCCCACACTGCAGTGTCGGACTAAAGTCCGCCGTCACCATTAAAACTGAATGCCACATATAATTCTTTCCAATTTCCAATTCAAAGAATCCATCGCACAATGTTTAAACCAGAAAATATACATTAAACCATGTTCCATTTGCATACAAATGCGGAAATATACATCAAGCCATATCTCATTTGCATATAAATACAGAAATGTACTTTAAACCATATCTCATTTGCATATAAACACGGAAATGCAAGTAAACATGTTTCTTTCAAAAATAAATAGGTATAAGCATTCTAGGTTTAACCATTTCAAGTAAATTCGTACTCAAAAATATATATCGTGGAAACCAATTTATCATCAAATTTATGTGATAAAAACACATGAACAAATACTTTAGTACTCTTATTAAATCTATGCAATTAGAAATTTAACCACTCACGAACCCGTCTGCCTCGTCCCCGAGACGCCCTCATCGATTGGCGAGCTCCTTCCCTTAGAGGATGCTTCGCCACCTAGATACAAGCTAGGGAATTCAAATTCTAACGAACATAAGAATGATGACTAAAGAAAATGCATGAAAAATACAATTTTACATGTCTAATACGGAACCTTAGGGTTTTAGGGCAAAACATCGTCATTTTGGATCCAAACGACATCATAATGGAGTAAAAACTAGTTCCAATGAGTTCAGTGGTAAGAAGAGCTTCAATGTGGACCAAAGAAATACCAGTAAAAAGGCTCAAAATTTTTTTGGTGCTACAAGTAATTTTCGAAAATTGCTACAAAGAACTCGAACCTTATACTATGGTTTTCTCCCAATTTACGACCCTCTAAATCGAAAAATTTTCTTCTACAACATCCTCATACATGCATTATAAATCATTGGCTTCAATTTAAGCCTATGGATCATCATATTCATGGAGAAATCGAAAATTTTTTTATATTTCTAAAAAAACAAGGAAATACGGGTAAAAATACAAAACAAAAAACATTGGATATAAGGCTTACTGGATTCGGGAGTGAGAGAGGAATAAATTTGGTATTGAAGGTCGCCGGAAATTCTCACGGAAAGATTTTTTTGTTTCTAAATTTATGCTCGACGTAACAAGAAGAACAAGAAGCAAGGAAGCAAGAAGGAAAGGCTTAGAAGAAAGAAAGAAAAAGAATGGGCTAGAAACAAGTTTGCCACGTGCTTCAGCCTCTCTAAATTCTCAGATTTTTGAAGACCGAAATTACCAAAATGCCCTCTAATACAAAAATAAAGAGGAATGAGTCCAAAAAGACTGTTTTGCCCCTGGTTTTTGGCTGGTTTTCACACACAACTCATCGTGTGACTCATGCAAATATGCCACTAATGCAAAATGACCATTTTATCCCTAATGCAAGCATAAAAATCTAAATAGGCCCGAGGTCTAAATCGTGATGTGGTACAACACTCTACCCTCCTTAAAAAAATTTTTGTCCTCAAAAATTTCACCACCCAACTCACTCGAATAAATGAGGATATTTCTTTCTCATGAACCGCTCAGTTCCCAAGTCAACTCCCTCAATCTGATCACTTCTCAAAGAACTTTTACAACCTGCACCACCTTTCCCTCAAGCACTTTTTTTCTAGCCGATCAAGGATACGAACAGGTCTCACTTCAAAAAGTCAAATCTTCTCGGAGTTCAACCGAGGTGTTTCAAGTGCATGCGACTGGATCCGTACATACTTCTTCAACAATGAAACATGAAAAAAACATTATGGATCTTCTTTAACTCGTGGCAATCAGAATCTATAAGCCATCGCCCAATTCTTTTCAAGTATCAAGAATGACCCAATATAGCGAGGATTTAACTTTTCCCTCGCTACGGAACCGAATTACTCCCTTCCAAGGTGATATCTTCAGAAAAACTCTGTCACCAATTTGGAATTCTAAATCTCTTCTCCTGTTGTTAGCATAGCTCTTTTGCTTGGCCTTGGGCCACTTTTTAGCTCTGCCTTGAATTACCTTCACTTTTTCCTCGTGGTTACCCTCAATTAGTTCTACATTTTGCAACTTTCTTTCACCAACTTCATCCCAACGGAGGGGTGTTCGACACTTACGCCCATACAAAGCTTCATAAGGAGCCATACCAATACTTGCATGGAAGCTATTATTGTAAGCTGAATTCCACTAGAGGTAAGTGCTTGTCCCAACTTCCTTGGAAATCGAGAACACAAGCCCTCAAAGATATCCTCAAGTGTCTGGATCGTACGCTCTGATTGGCCATCTGTCTGAGATGGTAAGCCGTACTGAATCTCAAAGTTGTCCCAAGAGCCTGATGAAACTTAGGCCAAAATTGAGATGTAAATCTCGGTCACGATCGCATCACAATTGAAAACAGTACTCCATGGAGTTTAACAATTTTCAGCTTTATAAATAGCTTCGCTTAACTTCTCCAAGGAATATTTGGTATGAATGGCTGAAAATGGGCTCGACTTTTGTCAAACGGTCCACAAGAACCCACACAGTCATACCCTCGAAGAGTACGCGTAACCCAAACCACGAAGTCCATAGTAATATGCTCCCACTTCCATTCTCGAATAGGTAAAGGTTGTAATAGTCCCTACTGGCTCGTTGATGTTCTCGCTTTTACTTGCTAACAAACTAAGCATCTTGCTACAAATTCTGCGATCTCACGCTCATTCCAGCACCACCAATAATTTTCCCCGATCAGTACGATACATCTTAGTGCTACCCGGGTGTATAGCATAAGTCGAGGAGTAAGCTTTCTTCTAGGATAGCACTTCCGAGTTCTCGCATCCCTGGAACACAAACTCTTCCCCGAAATTCCGTATCACCATCACTGCAAGCCCAAAATCGCTAGGTTCACCTTTTTCCAGCTCGATTTCCTTCATTAACTCTTCATCCGTTTCTCTCGAGATTTCGAATCTGCCTCAAAGAATGATGGTCTCACCACAAAATTTGCCAACAAAACTCCCTTTGGTCTCGATCTTAAGTCTCACATCCATGTCTCGAAGAGCTGCAAGTTGAGACCGATAAGATGTTGTAGTAGAAGCCAAAGAAGTGGAAGTTTTTCCCTACTTAGAGCATCTCGCTACCACATCGGGCCTTCCCCGGATGGTAGTCAATCACCAAATCATAATCCTTGATTAACTCTAGCCATCTTCACGCCTCAAGTTCAGCTCCTTTTGAGTAAACAAATACTTTAAACTCTTATGATCGATGTAAATTAAGCATTTCTCCATACGTGATAATGTCGCCAAATCTTCGTGGCAAAAACCATCAGCTAACTCCAAATCATGGGTAGGGTAATTCAATCTATGTTTCTTCAAAATGTCGCTAAGCATAAGCTATTACCTTCCCATCTTGCATTAATACACTGCCCAAGATCCCTGCGTGATGCATCAATAACACTACAAACTCTTTACCACCGGTAGGCAGAGTGAGCATCGTACCGAAATCAGCGTGTTCTTCAATTCTTGGAAGCTGCTCTCACACTTCTCATCCTCAAACAAACTTTTACCTCCTTTCGAGTCAACCGTGATAAAGGTGCAGCAATCTGAGAAAACCCTTCCACAAACGTCCCCGATAATAACCACCAAACCAAGGAAACTTCGAACTTCGACACATTCTCTCGTTGTTCCCTAATCAATGATTGCTTCAACTTTCTTTCTATCCACACCGATTCCCTTCTCCAGATACAACATGTCCTAAGAAGACCACTTCATGCAACCAAAACTCACACTTTGAGAATTTAGCATACAACTTCTCTCTCAAGGATCCGCAATACTATACGCAAAATGTTGCACATGCCTTCTTCATTTGGTCGAGTAGATCAAAATGTCATCGATAAAGACAATTACAAACTTGTCGAGATAAGGTCCAAGACTCGCTCATTAGATCCATAAAAGCAGCCGGAGCATTAATCAGACCGAAAGGCATGACCAAAAATTCATAATGCCCGTGATCGTAGCGAAATGTCGTCTTCGCACATCACTTTCCTTGATCTTCAATCGATGATAACCTGCATCGAGATCAATCTTTGAAAAACACTTTTGCTCCACTGAATCGATCAAAATAAATCATCGATTCTCGGGTAAAGGATATTTGTTCTTAATAGTCACCTTGTTCAAATCCGCTGTAGTCTATACACAATCAAGGAACCATCCTTCTTCTTCACAAAGAGAACTGGAGCACCCTGTAGGACACACTCGCGAGTAAACTCCTTATCCACCAAGTCCTCGTGAATCGTATTTTTAGCTCCTTAAGTTCCGCTGGTGCCATACGATACGGAGGAATGGAGATTGAGCAGTACCCGGTAGCAAGTCAATAGCAAACTCAAACTCTCGATCTGGAGGCAATCCAGGCAATTCCTCAAGAAATACATCCTTGAACTCCTGAACAATAGGAACATCCTTGAGGTTTTGGTCCAACAATTTTAGTATCTACTATGTGAGCCAAGTATACCCTCACATCCCTATGCACAAGTTTCCTTGTTTCCATAGAAGATATCACACACCCTCGAAAAGAACCTTCCTTTCACTCTTCAAACACAATATTCATCCCATGAGAGCTTTGCAAAGTCACTCCTTCTCAAGCATACCAATGGAAGCCTTATGCCTATTCAACCACCCATACCAAGTATGGCATCAAAATCTCGCATCTCCAATGGAATCGAGATCCGCCTCTCAAAAATCTACACTCTTCACTTTGATAGGACATCCCTGAAAAACAACCTCCCTGACAATCTCTTCAGCCAGAGGTGTTTGGATCAGAAGTTCACAGTCTAATGGGGAGGCTATTCTATCGGCATGACATGAAAAATGCAAAGCTAATCAAAAAGATCTCTCGAATTCTCGAGTCTATCAAAACATGTGCATCATGCTGAAAAATGGATACAGTACCTGTAATCACGTTGGGTCTGTCTTCAGCTTCCTCATTGATCATGGCAAAAACTCTGGTCTGAGAACGGGTCTGAGGTCGTGCTGTTCCACCTTGTGGACTATTACTAGCAGCAACTGATCTGGTAGGGGCAACAGGTGTAGAAGTAGTAGGCGGTACACCCTTAGACTCGACTGCTGCGTCCGCAGAGGAGGAGGCTGAACCTCGTGTCATGACGGCCTAACTCGGACATGCTCGACTTAAGGTGACCAGTCCCGCCCACACCGATAGCATCTGCGTGGCTCACGGCATGGACTCGGATGAAATCTATTGCAGCTCCGCACCTAGGAACATTTCGAGCTGATTTTCCTCCATAATCGCCACTCGCGATGTAGCACCCTTCCGACTCGCCACCTTGCCTCGATGGAGGTCTCGATCGAACTGGATCCTCGAAAAACTCAAGAAGTACCCTCACTCTTGCTGCGCTTGGACGGCCTTGAAAAATCTGAGTTTCTTCTCTTGGCTAGATTTTCACGAAGGCGTTTACCTTCAAGAACCAATTTCTCAGCCCTCAATGCCAACTGAACCACTTCCTTCAGTAACTTGGACAAAATTAGGCTCGACCGATTTTTACTGCCTTCCACCGTGCTTGCTTGCGAATCAAGGCATTGGGGGTGGTGGTGGTGGTACAGACACTGGCTCAGTATGGGGCTGTCCCCCAAACAGGCTCCAATAACCAAGAAAGTCACGATATTCCTGATATGTCGGCTGGCGACCCTGGGCATCCCAATATGCCTTAAAGCTCTGAAGAGCTTCAGGTGGTGGTGCTACTCCTGGGGTTACAGTCTGAGGTATAGGACCTGGAACTCCAGGAGCATACACAGAAGCTGCCACAGCAGGCTCATGTCCTGAATTGACCTCTTGCCTATGGGGAGAAGGAGGTTGAGCAGGAGTAGGTTCCCTAGAAGGAACACTAGCTCCTCGACGCGTACGTGGACGTTGTGCTGGCATTCTAGCTGAAATAAACAAAGAGAGACAAATTTTAAGCTTAACTCCTATATGCACTTATGCTCAATGCAAATCAGTAATTGGATCCACTAGTCTTTAAGGACAACAGTTTTATAATTTGAACTAAGATCAATGTAAACCTCTAGCTCTGATACCACTAAAATTGTCACGCCCCGAACCTAACCGGGCACGTGGCAACCGCCACGACGACAAGAAGTGGGTCCCACAATGGCCCCACTTTCAGGTCGCCGTAAGGCTCAATATAAACCTGTTATCACAATTATATAACTAGAAGACAACATAATAAAATATCACAAATAGGGTTCCCCAAAGATCTAGGAACCCTAAACACAAGTAACAAACTAATAATGAAAGACAAAACTGTGGTTTTAAGATACAACCCGAAATATAAATACAAGAACCACATATAAGGTCAAGTCTAGTGGATCCATAAAGGGTCATGCATACTATAACAAACCTAAACAAGAAGTGCAGATAGACCACTCTACTCGCAGACAAAGACTAACTCGTCCCAACGTCGCGATGCGAAAAAGATAAAAGGGGAGTGGTGAGTAACAGAGGTTACCCAAAGTGAGTGGTGTCGACATAGATGTAACAGAGTGATAAAATATTTCAAATGGTAATTCGAAGAAAAAAATAATAGCATATATATCAGTTCCAAGTATTCAACATATTAACAAATAACACAGGATTCATCAATAGGAAAAAGCAAATAACATTTTAAAAACATAATGAACATAGTCTGCAAAAAATACAGTGGCCTAAAACAATTCCCACACTAATCGTGGTCGCGACTAGTCGTGGAACCACCAAGGAGTTTTTAAAAACTTTTTAAAAATTTAAAAGAGTTGCCTTTCCTTGGTGTTGTGCCATCGAGATCCCGTGTGGTGACCCCGGGTTTCTCACATAATGAACCCCCATCAATGGCTCCGCGCACCTCTTGACCAGGGTAAACCAGGAGTTAACCACGCCGCCTCCCATCAGGCCGGACCGTGGAACCCCACACTGCAGTGTCGGACTAAAGTCCGCCCGTCACCATTAAAACCGAGATGCCACATATAATTCTTTCCAATTTCCAATTCAAAGAATCCATCGCACAATGTTTAAAACCGGAAAAATATACATTAAACCATGTTCCATTTGCATACAAATGCGGAAATATACATCAAGCCATATCTCATTTGCATATAAATACAGAAATGTACTTTTTAAAACCATATCTCATTTGCATATAAACACGGAAATGCAAGTAAACATGTTTCTTTCAAAAATAAATAGGTATAAGCATTCTAGGTTTAACCATTTCAAGTAAATTAGTACTCAAAAATATATATCGAGGAAACCAATTTATCATCAAATTTATGTGATAAAACACATGAACAAATACTTTAGTACTCTTATTAAATCTATGCAATTAGAAATTTAACCACTCACAGAACCCGTCGTCTCGTCCCCGAGACGCCCTTCATCGATTAGCGAGCTCCTTCCCTTAGAGGATGCTTCGCCACCTAGATACTAGCTGGGAATTCAAATTCTAACGAACATAAGAATGATGACCAAAGAAAAATGCATGAAAATACAATTTTACATGTCTAATCACGGAACCTTAGGGTTTTAGGGCAAAAACATCGTCATTTTGGATCCAAACGACATCATAATGGAGTAAAAACTAGTTCCAATGAGTTCGGGGTAAGAAGAGCTTCAATGTGGACCAAAGAAATACCGAGAAAAAGGCTCAAAATTTTTTTGGTGCTACAGTAATTTCAGAAATTGCTACGAGTAACCCTGAACCTTATACTATGGTTTTCTCCCAATTTACGACCCTAAATCGAAAAATTTTTCTTCTACAACATCCTCATACATGCATTATAAATCATTGGCTTCAATTTAAGCCTATGGATCATCATATTCATGGAGAAATCGAAATTTTTTTATATTTCTAAAAAAACAAGGAAATACGGGTAAAAATACAAAAACAAAAAAACATTGGATATAAGGCTTACCGGATTCGGGAGTGAGAGAGGAATAAATTTGGTATTGAAGGTCGCCGGAAATTCTCGTCGGGAAAGATTTTTTTGTTTCTAAATTTATGCTCGGTAGAACAAGAAGAACAAGAAGCAAGGAAGCAAGAAGGAAAGGCTTAGAAGAAAGAAAGAAAAAGAATGGGCTAGAAACAAGTTTGCCACGTGCTTCAGCCTCTCTAAATTCTCAGATTTTTGAAGACTGAAATTACCAAAATGCCCTCTAATACAAAATAAAGAGGAATGAGTCCAAAAGACTGTTTTGCCCCTGGTTTTTGGCTGGTTTTCACACACAACTACTGTGCAGTCATGCAAATATGCCACTAATGCAAAATGACCATTTTATCCCTAATGCAAGCATAAAAAAAAAAAATCTAAATAGGCCCGAGGTCTAAATCAGGACAGGGTACAACAAGAAGGATACCCCTTTTGACTTCGGAAATGACTGTCTGAATGCATTCAATGTGTTGAAAGAGAAGTTAGTGCAAGCACCAATCCTGACAACACCGAAGTGGGATGAGCCATTCAAAGTAATATGTGATGCTAGTGATTATGCAGTGGGAGCGGTTTTGGGTCTGAGGAGAAATAAGCAATTTCAACCGATCTATTATGCTAGCAAGACACTTACAAGTGCATAAGAGAATTACACCACTACTGAAAAGGAATTATTAGCAGTAGTGTATGCTTTTGATAAATTCAGACCATATCTCATCCTATCTAATGTCACCGTTTTCACAGATCATTCTGCACTCCGTTATCTCATGAACAAGGCAGATGAGAATCCGAGATTGATTAGGTGGATATTGTTGTTGCAAGAAATCGATATGGAAATCAAAAATAAAAAGGGGACAGAGAATGTGGTTGCCGATCATTTGTCGAGATTAGAAGATTGTGAGGGGCAAGAACCGGCAAGCAAGGAAATTAATGATTTCTTCCCTGAATAACATCTGTATGTGGTACAAGAATCAGAATCAAAAGATACCCCATGGTTTGCGGATTTTGCAAATTATCTGTCAGGAAGGGTATTGAAGCAGGGTTTAAGCTTTCAACATAAGAATAAATTTTTCAGTGACCTTAAGAATTTTTTCTGGGAAGATCCGTACCTGTTCCGTATTTGTGCATATCAGGTGGTGCAAAGGTGTGTTTCTAGGGAGGAAGGGTGGAACATCATTGCGCATTGTCACTCAGGCCTAGTGGGGGGGCACTATGCGTCAAGTCGAACTGCAGAGAAGGTTCTAGCTGCTGGGTTCTATTGGCCGACCTTATTCTAAGATGTTCATCAATTCGTTTTACGATGTGATAGTTGTCAAAGGGCTAGAAACTTATCCCGAAGGGATGAGATGCCTCAAAACCCTATGCAATTTTGCGAGGTGTTTGATGTATAGGAAATTGATTTCATGGAACCATTTCCAAAGTCCAATGGCAATCAATACATTTTGGTAGCAGTTGACTATGTTTCCAAGTGAGTGGAAGCCAAGGCTCTTCAAACTAATGATGCAAGAACTGTGGTGAAATTTCTTAAGAAGTTATTTGCTCGATTTGGAACTCCAAGAATTATCATTAGCGATCGGGGAACCCATTTTTGTAACACAATTGGCGAAAGTGTTAAAGTGTTATGGGGTTCATCATCATCTTGCGACTCCTTACCATCCGCAAACGAGTGGACAAGTGGAGGTTACAAACAGAGAGCTCAAGAGAATCTTAACTAAAACAGTGGAACAATGTTAACGAGATTGGTCTGAAAGGTTAGACGACACTCTTTGGGCTCATAGAACAGCATATAAAACACCAATAGGGACCACTCCCTATAATCTAGTGTACGGAAAATCTTGCCTTTTACCGGTGGAATTAGAGCACAAAGCGTATTGGGAAATTAAAGTGATGAACTTCGACTTGTACAAATCTGGAGAGCAACGAATATTATATCTCAACGAGCTAGATGAATGGAGGATGAAGCCATATGAGAATGCAAAGATATATATGGAAAGAATTCGGAAGTGGCATGACAAGCATATTAAAATTTTGAAGGACTTCAAAGCCAGCGATCAGGTGCTACTATTCAACTCCCGTCTACGTTTATTTCAGGGGAAACTTAAATCAAGATGGTCTGGTCCGTATACCATAACCGAAGTTTCACCTCATGGAGCCATTGAGATCAGTCATCTAGAGAAGGGCACATTCAAGGTGAATGGATATAGGCTGAAACCATACAATGGCGGAGAAATTTGCAGTGACAATAGAGAAGTATTTTTCCTCCATGAACCCTCATGAGGTAAAGCAAGGTACGTCAAGCTTAGTGACGTTAAACAAGCGTTTCTTGGGAGGCAACCAAAGTGTTTACTGTTTTCTTATCTCTTAGTTTAGTTTATTTGCATGAATAAATTGTTAAGTGTTGGTGTCTTAATGTTTGGATGCTTGTGCTGCGATTTTGTTGTGGGTTTTTAAAATTCATCGTGTGTTTTATGAGGAATTGGCGAAGTTTGGTCGTTTGGGTTCTATTTCATGTTTTTATCTGATAAATTTTGCATAATAGGGCAGGCTCTGAGTGTGTAAACATGTTCAGAGAATTTCTGCAGGGCTTGCAGATTTTTCTAAGTTATCCAGAGAAAACACACGGGTGTGTGGAATTTCCACACGCCCGTGGGTGTGTATTGCGAACTCATCCAGAGATGGCACAGCGGCGTTCGGCTGCCCCTGTGAGCGACCATGCGACAGTCACACGCCCGTGGGTAATTTCCGCACGGGCGTGTGAATTCCTGCAGAGTTGGGCAGATCATCCCGAGAGGACACAGGGGCGTGGACTCGCCCCTGTGAGAGACCTCGCGAACCACCCACGGGCGTGGGTAATTTCCGCATGCCCATGCGAGAATTTGCAGAGGAGTCCTCTCCATCTCAAGAAGACACAGGGGCGTGTGACCGCCCCTGTGAGTTAGGCTTTTGAATGTCCACGGCCGTGCGGAATTTTCGCACGGGCGTGTATAACATTTTTTTTTAATATCCAGCGAGGCCACAGGGGCGTGCGTCTACCCCTGTGAATCCTTCATTTGAGGGCGCACGGGCGTGGACGATTCCCTCACGCCCGTGTGGATCTCCAGGAGTTAAAAGACCGCCCGCTCTCCCAATACAATAGGCACACCTTTCTCCTCAAATAACCCTAAGCCACCCAAAAAGCATTTTCCGACATTCTCGTTCCCTCCTATTGTCGTCTTCGAGTCGATTAATTGAGCATTGTGTGGATTGTAGGGGTGTTTAGGTTCAGCTCATCGGTAGGCCTTGATTTCCTCTTTTCTTCGATTTCATGTGAATCTAACTGATTACCCGCGATTGAAATCAATAATACACACCGTTTTCTTGTTAAAATGGTTATGATTTGTTTTTAAGACGATCTGGAAGTGAGATAGAGAGTGTGGCATGGAGATTGGCTACGAGGGCCGTGCATTTTCCACGCTCCGTGGATGTCCATGGGCGTGTGGAATTTCCGCACGGCCGTGTGTTGTTATCTTCCTGCAGTCTGAATGGAACTGATTGATTTTCTTTTTTCTAATACATGCAGGTATGGCCACCAAATCGAAGAAAGTAGTTGCTAAATGTCCTCGAAAGCTTGCCCCTTAGCCGGAAGTCATGGAATTCACACTCCCTGCGCATCAAGCTCGGTTTGAGTGGTTAGAGAAGCTTAAGTTTAGTCAAACGTGAATCCCGGATGTTGGGTTACTTAGGAAGGTGCAACTAGCGGATGATATGGCTGACGAGGTCGAGATATTATTATTGGTCGGTAATTGGCACAAGTTATTGAATATTCATGACCCTGTGACAAGGTCCCCTTGCGTATATCCCGCAAGTGCATGAGTTTGTCGAAGTAATAATCCCGGGTGAGCAGGGTCGAATCCAAAGGGATTAGGGAGTAAAGACACTTATTCGATTCTTAGCTATGTGGGGTATCAACAATGATAAGTGTGATAATGATTCAACTCTCAATAATTAAAAGCAACAAGTAAGAGAGCAAAACTAAGGAGGAGGTAAGGCAATCGATAAAGATGGGGTACTCGGATGATGCTTCACCAAGGATGATCGCTTCAACTGCAAGAACTCTCTATTGTGCTTCCTAATCAATGCAATGGTGAGTCGTGGAAATTCTTACATACATAGTCCCAAATCTAAGGTCAACTATGCCTAACTCTATTCATATCCCGCAGGAGAGATTAAATAACCTCTCAACCTCGCACTCGAATAAAGTTGCAATGAGCTCTAGGGATTCCAAGTGATAAATCGCTTCCTAATTATAGACCTAACCCTTTGGTCTAGGCGGAAGGTCCCTAGCCACAATTAAGCCCTAGATACTAAGATCCCCTCAACGCTTCACTCCATTGCACGCGCAACTAGGCCCTAGCGGAGGTTCATCCCTTAGACCATTCACTCTATTATGGCCACAAAGAACTCAAGGAACGGAGGTAGAATCTATCATGTCAGAGGGGAAAGGGGACGCTCCTATACCTCTCGACTCACCCTCTCAACCCTCTCCAACCTAGCTTTGTCTAACGCTCGTGGTGTGTCACTCACTTACAAGGTTACCAACAAGAACTCTCAACCTAGTGTCACTCTAGGGGAAATGTTCATACAATCAAGCATTCAAGGTTGGAACTCACAATAAACATTAATTTATTGAAAGCATAATAAAGAAGTTCACAATCACCCAAGTACCCACTAGGGGTTTAGCTCTCCACGGAGCTAAGTACAATCAAAGAAATTGAATGTAAAAGCAATGAATCCATAAAGAAACCCCCTCATTGGTCATGTCGATGGTCTTGTGGGGAGTCCTCTACTCGTCATAAGGGATCCTTTGTCCGGCCTAGGATACACCTCGCCTGATCGATGCCGACGAAAGCTCTCCCAATAACCTTCTTCCAAATAATGTGCGATGTCAGAGCTGTAGAACCTCTCCAAAAACCTAGCCAATACCCCTCAAAACCCTAGCCGAAGCCCTCTCTCAATTTGGGGAAAAGATGGAGAAAAGAATACCAAAAGCGGTGCTGAATCGGCTTTAAATAGGGCTGGAATCGGGCAACTCCACGGGCGTGGACGCTACACGCGCCCGTGCGTAATTTCCACACGGGCATGGATAATTTCCATACGCCCGTGTGGATTCTCTGTTTCTCTGATTTCTCGGCCGGCTATGAACAGTGCAGCTACAGTACTTGCTGTGGTGTTGCTACAGTGCTCTGCTAGAGTCTTCAACCTGAATAACTTCCCAATTCCATACTTTCATCGGGGTAACGCAAACGGGCACACGTTCACGTTGTGAATCACTTGAATGTGACTGCCTTTGTGCCCCTCCAAATGGATGTGCTCACTCGAATGCAAGGAGGTTGGGACACACTCTAGCATCTCACACCTGTCCTATGTCTTCGCGTTTGAACCTTAGCAAGATCTCCTCCAAAATAGGTACATTATGGTCCACATTGGCCTATTTCCTTCATACTCTACCTCACAACCCTACCTGCGTAAAAGTAACATAAAAACACACATATTAATGTAAAAACCTAAGAAAAGTAATGCTCAACATAAGAAATGAACGATTCAATTCATATCGCACAAGCACTTATCAAACTCCCCCACACTTAAACTTTTGCTTGTCCTCAAGAAAACATTAAAATATTCTGTGCATCAATGAAGAAAATATTGAAAGTGCTTGGCCTTAGGTTCACCGAGGCATACAAAAAAAGTATTCTACATGTAAGGAAAATTTCAACACTAAATTCGAAAAATCAATGCTCTAGCTAAAAACTTGAATAAAAAAGGACAACAAACCCGAATTTCATGTATGTGTGTGAACTCACTCAAAACAACCCAAAATATACTCCTCAAAGTTCTCAGTACAAGGGACTTATTTATCTACAAAAGTGACAAAAATTTTAAAAGATGGTAGTAGCTTCACACATCCTCTAAGGTAGCCCTTTCCAAAGCGGCCGCTAAGGTGGCTTTCACACTTTTGAGGTGGTAGCTCTTTCTACCCGAGTGGTAGCTTTCACTCATCCTATGAGATAGCTCTTTCTCTCATTAGGGCATAACTAGTATCCGACTTGTGACATTAGCTTCATACTTCATAGGTGGTAGCTCTTTCCACCCAACAAACACAAATAAACAATAAAACTATTTTGTTCCTTCTTTTCATTTTCAAATTTTTTTTTCCAAAATTTAGCAAAAGAAGTAAACCTAACTAGTCCCTTTAACATCAAACATGAGTTTCCAATAGAGTTCAAAGAGTGAGTAGTGCACTAAGTGTAAATCGGGCAAAAATTCCTAAAAATTCAAGCAAGAACTAGAGCATGAAAACATTCAATGTTAACAATTCTCCTAGACTTAAGAATACAATCATTACAACTAAGGTGAACCACCATTGGCTATGTGAGCATATATCAATCAAGAACAATAGAAAAGATGTGCGCATTATGAAACTCCCCCCCACACTTAAGTTGTACATTGTCCTCAATGTACACATGCAAGCTCACTCAAAATATATCATTCAAAAAATAGATGTGGGGGAAGCAATCAAAACAATACTCCCCTGACTCCTAGTGTTGCATTTGATCAAGCTAATTCATTGGGAGTAGTGTTCCAACGGGTTGTGAAGCTCACACGGCCAAGTGCCGAAGCACCTTGGCCGTGCCCATGTCTAAGTCTCAATTCCCAAGATGACAAGACCATCTGCACGCATACACAAGCGGGTTCAGTGAAGCTCAAGAAAAATAAAAATAACACAAGTGTATAAAAGATAAAGCAATGAATACAATTCGGTAAATGCAACATAACATAAACTCAGAAGGAAAAATCCTTTTTGAGTGAACAAGTCTAAAAACAAGAAAATAGAATAAAGTAAAATGCACGAAAGTAAAAGAAAAGTCAAGTGTCGGAGTCGCTCTCGGGCTCCGCTACTGCTGCTGCTGAAGTGGAAGCATATAGTGGGTCCTCCGGTGCTGGGGTCGAGGATGGAGGTGCTGGAGGAACTGATGGGGCCTGAAGAGTCCTCGGCTGCAGGACAAATGATGAGGCAACGTCTCGCTCTAGGATCTGCTGCAATATGTCGAAACGTGCCATGATCTCTGTGTACTGAGTGGCCTGCGTGGCCCTAATCTTGGCAAACCTCGGGTCAGACCACTCCTATAGCATTCTCGAGCCTCTCAAAGCGATCATTGGCTCGAGATGGTGAAAACATACATACTGGGGGTGGTTCCTCAGCCGCTGGAGGTGCCTCAGTCTCCATCGATGCTGGCTGAGGCTCAGGGGCCGGCTGAGATGCTCCGGCTTCATCATCTTCATCCTCAGCTATCTCTAAGGCTGGTAGGATTAAAGCAAAAACCCCTGTCCGAACCCTGCGGACCATACCTATCAACCGCATCGTCTCTAGACCCAGGGGAGCGGGTACACTCATCTTCTCGGCCCCACGAATCGAATACAAGAGACCCATGCCCAGCACTAATCTCGTAATCTAAGGGCCCAAGAAGATCACTCCCAATCTAGCATACTATCCTTGATGTCTAATGTAATCAGCCAGGATGTGCCCTAAGTGGATCGGTACGCACTCTACCATTGAGTACAAGTACAGCAGCTCCTGACGGCTCAAGCACCAGTACTGTTACCGCGACCATTCACCGACCACATAGTACTCTGTAAGCTCTATGTGGGGTCAAGGTTCCAGGATAATCAGTAGGCAACTGTGCATACTCCTCTGTATCCGTGAATGACTCCTCGTACAAGCCAAGTAGGATGGAAAACTGCGTAATGCTCAAACTATGGTGGCGTCCAAATACTCTGCACTGAATGGTGTCCAAACTATTGAAGCTCGAATACGCTCTATCAAACTCGATTGAGGATAGCACCTCCAGTGCAAACTCTCAGATGGCTGGCTCTCTAATCGTCAGCAACTGCCGCCAACCACCTTCTGAAACTAGATCCTCGATCTCATCGGCAAACTCATCTCCCAGCTGAAGCTTTCGCAATATAGTCGTGTCTAGAAATCGAGTCTGTCTGAAACGGAGTCTCGACAAGCGCTCATAATGGACCTAATGTTCGGGAATCACAAATCGCATGCCTTCGGGCTCAAGGGATGACTCACGTGGCCTCTTATCAGCTTGCTTCTTTGACCTAGGTGCCATGATGTGCAAAATTTAAATGAAATTGATCAAACAAGTTGATAAAACAATGCTGCAGAAATCCACACGGTCGTGTGGAATTTTCGCACACCCGTGTGGATTCACGGGGCGTGAGAACCGCACGGCCACGCATCAATAATTCAAAAATACAACTCAATAATATTTCTAACTTCGTTCTAAACAAAAATCATTGTTCCAATTGAATAAACGAAGCATTATTAACCAGATTAATTGATAGAAACTATGAATTGATGAAGAAGAAGATGAAAAAGGATTTACCGACGAGAAGGAGTTAGAAAATGAAGAGCCAGCCGGAAAACTTCGCAAAAATCCCACCTAACTGGCGCTATGGACTCGGAGAGTAATGTGAGAGTGTTTTCAAGTGAAAAGGAGTCGTGAAGAGGGAGAGAAACCATCCTTTTTTTAAACAGAACTCGCGACTATTGGCGTTCTGTGCATCCGCACGGGCATGTGGAAATTCCCCACGCCCGTGTGCCTCACTTCAAAAGCTCCACAAGGGCATACGCACGCCCCTGTGCGCTCTCGGGAAAAAACTCTCACTGGCTTAGAACGATCTCACACGGGCGTGCGGAAAATATCCATGCCCGTGTGCCAGACCCACAGGGGCGGATGCACGCCCCTGTGGCTTCCCTAGATATCCGAGAATAATATCAAGTCATCCACACGCCCGTGCGGAAATTCCACAAGGGTGTGGACAATCACATGCCAAAATCACAGGGGCAGCCACACACCCCTGTGTTTTCTCGGGATGGAGGGAGTACCTGTAGAGTTTCGCACGGGCGTGCGGAAATTACCCACGCCCGTGTGTGGTTCACAAGGTCGGCCATTGGGGCGAGTCCACGCCCCTGTGTGTTCTTGAGAAAATCTGCCCAACTCTGCAGGAATTCACATGCCCGTACGAAAATTAACCACGGGCGTGCGACAGTCGCATGGTCGTCCACAGGGGCAGCCGCACGCCCCTGTGGCTTCTCTGGATGAGTTCACAGTACATATACACGGGCGTGTGGAAATTCCACACGCCCGTGTGTTTTCACTGGATGACTTAGAAAAACCTGCAGGCTCTGCAGAAATATTCTAAACATGTTTACACACTCAGAGCCTGCCCTATTATGCAGAATTTACCAGATAAAAACACGAAATAGAACTCAAACGACCAAACTTTGCCAATTCTCAACAAAACACACAATGAATTCTTTTAAAACCCCACAACAAAATCGCAGCACAAGCACTCAAAAAATTGAAACACCAACACTTAACAGTTTATTCATGTAAACAACTAAACTGAAAGATACGAAAACAGTAAACACTTGGGTTGCCTCCCAAGAAGCGCTTGTTTAACGTCACTAAGCTTGACGTATCTTTCTTACCTCACGGGGGGTTCATGAATGAAGGTTGCCCTCTTACCTATGGCTTGAAAGCATGATGAACAAAGCCTCTTGAGGGTAGAGGGTGTACTATCAGGCTTCGGACCACCAAGCAATTGTTCATCCAACTTCCTTGGCTCATGTACATCTCCAACAGTCTTGGAGCATTTTCGGTGGCGTCTCCGAGCCCTCTTCATTTTTCGGAGCACCTTCTTCAAGATCCCCAGGGTAGATGTTACTTCTTCAGTCGACCCAAGCATCATTACTTCTTCATTGCTCTCCTCTTGGTCGAACAAACCTTCATATGGATCCGGGTTGAACATTTCCTGCACATATTCATCAACAAGATCATCAGTAGTGTCTAGAAAATATAAAGTGTCATCGAAATCAAGCGAATGCCGCATGGCTTCAGCAAGGTGGTATGTGAGCTTGTCATCTCCAACTCTCAATGTGAGCTCTCCGCCGTCCATGTCAATCAATGCTTTGGAAGTACGCAAGAATGGTCTCCCAAGTATCAAGGGTACATTTGCATCCTCATCGACATCTAGCACTGCAAAGTCAACCGGAAAAATATACTTGTCCACCTTGACAAGCACGTCTTCAATGATGCCTCTCGGATGTCGTACCGTTCGGTCCGCTAATTGTAAAGTCATCCGAGTAGGCCTAGGCTCACCCAAGCCTAGCTTTTGGAAGAAAGTATATGGCATGACGTTGATGCTCGCCCCTGAATCCGCCAATGCCATTTCCTCACCTAAGTTGCCGATGTTACATGAAATGATGAAGCTTCCCGGGTCTTTCTTCTTGTTCGGCATGTTCTTTTGCAACACCGCCGAGTATGAAGCATCAAGCACCACTAAAGCACTCTCCTCCAATTTCCTCTTGTTGGTCAATAGGTCTTTTAGGAATTTCGCGCACTTAGGTATTTGAGCCAATGGCTCTACAAAAGGAATATTGATGTGGAGTTACTTGAACAGACTCAGGAACTTCTTATACTGTTCATCCCCTTGGTCATTCTTCAATCTGGAGGGGTAAGGGATTCTTGGCTTGAATGGTGGGGGTGCCACCTCTTTCTCTTTGTTTACTCCCTTCTCAACCTCTACAACCTCGGGTGCGTGTTCTTTTGGCTTTTCACTCGGAAGCCTCCCTTCAACCTCACGACCACTTCTCAAAGTGATCGCCTTCACATGTTCTCTAGGATTGATTTCCGTGTTGCTTGGTAAACTTCCATGTGGCCTTTCGGAGAGAGACTTCGCAATTTTCCCCACTTGATTTTCAAGGTTGTGCAAGAAGGCGGTGTGAATGCGAAGTGTAGCCTCGACTGATTCAAACCTTGTATTTGCCGATTGAACAAATCTAGCCAAGTGCTTCTCCAAATCCGTCATTCGGGTTTCCAAGCATGAAATTCTGTTTTCCACTTGAGGGGCTTGTTGCTATTGTTGGAAACCCGATGGCCCCATGGTCTTCTGTGGTCCTTGATTACTCCATGAAAAATTGGGATGATTCTTCCAACCTGAATTGTAGGTGTTGCTGTATGGATTCCCTTGAGGTCTCATGCCATTACCTACAAAGTCAACGTTCACAACTGAAGAAACATCACCAATGATGATTGGGCAATCGGAGGGAGCATGTCCTCCACCACAACCGGTGCAATTGGTCACGGCCGCAACTCTATTCAAAGCTATAAGATCTAGCTTCTTAATCAAACTCTCCACTTGGGCCGTCAATGAAGTTACCGCATCAATTTCATGGAGACCGGCCACCTTTTTCTTCTCCCTAGCGTTCCACTGGTAGCTATTTAACCCTATTTCCTCAATTAATTGATGAGCCTCATCGGGGGTCTTGCTACCTAAGGTACCTCCTGCCGCCGCATCCAAGAGTTGCCTTGTAATCAGGTTCAAAACATTGTAGAAGGTTTGAACAATCATCCACTCGGGGAATCCGTGTTGAGGATACTTTCGCAGGAGTTCCTTGAACCTTTCCCATGTCTCAAATAGAGACTCCAATTCCAACTGCACAAAGGATGAGATCTCATTCCTAAGCTTTGCTGATTTTCCGGGAGGGAAATAACGGGCTAGAAAAGCCATTTATCTTCAGCATGTCACACACCTCGAGGAAGCTCTCTATGTGACTCTTTGGATCCTCATCGGCCAAACCGTTGAATTGTGCGGATCGCTACAAAGATATGGATGAATGCCGCCTTTTAGCTCAAAGTTCGAGTCAGTAATTGGGGGACGACAATACTCGATTGTGTCCCCAACATCGAAGATCCGGCATAATCGAGATAGTGTTCGTTGTTGCTCATTTTGTTCCGCCATGTTTTCGCATCCTTCTACTTCCAAATCAGCTGGATTATGTTGTTCTTGCACAGGTTCTTTCCCTTTTCTTCTAAGTGTACGTTCAAGCTCAGGGTCTCCTTCAATCAATATTGATGGATTCCCTCGGGTCATAACCTGGAGTTGCACAAAAAAGAAAGAAAAAGACAATCAGAACGATGATAGAATAAGAAGATATGAATTAGAATGTCTGGTGAAATAGCTAAGAAAACAAAGTAACAAGTAAGAGAGCAAAAGTAAGGAGGAGGTAAGTTAATCGATAAAGATGGGGTACTCGGATGATGCTTCACCTAGGATAATCGCTTCAAGTGCAAGAACTCTCTATTATTCTTCCTAATCAATGCAATGGTGAGTCATGGAAATCCTTACATACATAGTCCCAAATCTAAGGTCAACTATGCCTAACTCTATTCATGTCCCGGAGGAGAGATTAAATAACCTCTCAACCTCGCACTCGAATAAAGTTGCAATGAGCTCTAGGGATTCCAAGTGATAAATCGCTTCCTAATTATAGACCTAACCCTTTGGTCCAGGCGGAAGGTCCCTAGCCACAATTAAGCCCTAGATACTAAGATCCCCTCAACACTTCACTCCATTGCACGCGCAACTAGGCCCCAGCGGATGTTCATCCCTTAGACCATTCACTCTAATATGGCCGCAAAGAACTCAAGAAACGGAGGTAAAATCTATCATGTCGGAGGAGAAAGGGGACGCTCCTGTACCTCTCAGCTCACCCTCTCAACCCTCTCCAACCTAGCTTTGTCTAACGCTCGTGGTGTGTCACTCACTCACAAGCTTACTAACAAGAACTCTCACCCTAGTGTCACTCTAGGGGAAATGTTCATACAATCAAGCATTCAAGGTTGGAACTCATAATAAACATCAATTTATTGAAACCATAATAAAGAAGTTCAAAGAAACGAATACATTCTAGGGTTCACAATCACCCAAGTACGCACTTTGGATGTACTTGCTTTGTTTGAGTTCGACCGCTCTTATGCTCATTTTGATAGTGTCGGCACTATTCTGTTCAGAGCTTTTGGGCAACTGATAAGTGCTTGTGCGATATGAATGCGAAGCGTTCATTCCTTATGTTGAGCATTACTTTCTCTGGTTTTTACATTAATATGTGTGTTTTTATGTTACTTTTACGCAGGTAGGGCTGTGAGGCCGAGTATGAAGGAAATAGAAAAATATGGATCATAATGCACTTATTTTGGAGGAGATCTTGCTAAAGTTCAAACGCGAAGACATAGGACATGTGTGAGATGCTAGAGTGCGTGCCAACCTCCTCGCATTCGAGTGAGCACATCCATTTGGATGGGCACAAAGGCAGTCACACTCGAGCATTCCGGCCTATGCATATAAGAACAAGAACCCCACCAACATGTATATCATTGAAGAAGCAAGTGATTCAAGACGTGAACGTGTGTCTGTTTGCATTACCCCAATGAAAGTATGGAATTGGGAAGTTATTCAGGTCGAAGACTGTAGCAGAGAAATGTAGCAATTACTGTAGCAGCATTGTTCACAGCCGGCAGTGAAATCAGAGAAACAGAGAATCCACACGGGCGTGTGGAAATTATCCATGCCCGTGTAGAAATTCCGCACGGGCGTGTGTAGCATCCACGCCCGTGGAGTTGCCCGATTCCAGCCCTATTTAAAGCCGATTCAGCCCCGATTTTCATATTCTTTTCTCCATCTTTTCCCAACTTGCGAGGGGGCTTCGGCTTGGGTTTCGATGGGTATTTGCCAAGGTTTTAGAGAGGTTCTACGGCTCCGACATCGTGATTCCATTAGGAAGAAGGTTGGTAGGGGAGCTTCGATCGACGCGTATCCTATACCGGACGAAGGAATCCTTGGACGACGAATAGAGGAATTTTCACAAGACCATCGACACGACCATCGAGGGGGTTTCTTTATGGATTCATTACTTTTACATTTGATTTCTTTGATTATACTTAGCTCCATGGAGAGCTAAACCCCTAGTGGCTACTTGGGTGATTGTGAACCCTAGGATGTATTTGTTTCTTTGAACTTCTTTATTATGCTTTCAATAAATTGATATTTATTGTGAGTTCCAACCTTGAATGCTTGATTGTATGAACATTTCCCCTAGAGTGACACTAGGGCTGAGAGTTCTTGTTGGTAACCTTGTGAGTGAGTGACACACCACGAGCGTTAGACAAAGCTTGGTTGGAGAGGGTTGAGAGGGTGAGTCGGGAGATACAAGAGCGTCCCCTTTCCTCTCCGACGTGATAGATTCTACCTCCGTTCCTCGAGTTCTTTGCGGCCATAATAGAGTGAATGGTCTAAGAGATGAACCTCCGCTGGGGCCTAGTTGCGCGTACAATGGAGTGAAGCGTTGAGGTGATCTTAGTATTTAGGGCTTAATTGTAGCTAGGGACCTTCCGCCTGGACCAAAGGGTTAGGTTTAAATCTAGGAAGAGATTTATCACTTGGAATCCCTAGAGCTCATTGCAACTCTATGCGAGTGCGAGGTGTTGAGATTGTTCGATTTCTCCTCCGGGACATGTATAGAGCTAGGCATAGTTGACCTTAGATTTGGGACTATGTATGTAAGGATTTCCACGACTCACCATTGCATTGATTAGGAAGCATAATAGAGATTTCTTGCACTTGAAGCGATTATCCTAGGTGAAGCATCATCCGAGTACCCCATCTTTATCGATTGCCTTGCCTCCTTGTTACTTTTGCTCTCTTACTTGTTGCTTTTAATTTCTGAGAATTGAATCATTACCACACTTATCATTGTTGATACTCCACATAGCTAAGAATCAAATTAAGTGTCTTTACTCCCTAGTCCCCATGGATTCGACCCCGCTCATCCGGGATTATTACTTCGACAAACCCGTGCACTTGCGGGATATAAGCAAGGGGACCTTATCAAGTTTTTGGCATCGTTGCCGGGGAGCTAGGCGTTTAGATATACTTTGCACTTTGTTTTCTTAGCTATTTCACTACACATTCTATTTCATATCTTCTTATTCTATCATCGTTCTGATTATCTTTTTCCTTACTTTTGGTGCAGTTCCAGGTTATGACCCGAGGGAATCCATCAATATTGATTGAAGGAGATCCTGAGCTTGAACGTACACGTAGAAGGAAAGGGAAAGAACCTGTACAAGAATAGCCTAATCCAGCTGATTTGGAAGTAGAAGGATCTGACAACATGGCAGAACAAAATGAGCAACAACGAACACTATCTGATTATGCCAGACTTTCAGTGTTGGGGACACAATCGAGTATTTTGCGTCTCCCAATTACAGCTCAGAACTTCAAGCTAAAGCCGGCATTCATCCATATGCTGCAGCAGTCCGCACAATTCAACGGTTTGGCCAATGAGGATCCAAAAAGTCACATAGAGAGCTTCCTCGAGGTGTGTGACATGCTGAAGATAAATGGTGTGACGGATGATGCCATCAAGTTGAGAGCCTTCTCATTTTCCTTAAAGGGGAAAGCGAAGCAGTGGCTACACTCATTACCTAGAGCATCAATCACTACATGGGAGGAGATGGTATTATTTCCCTCCCGGAAAATTAGCATAGCTTAGGAATGAGATCTCATCCTTTCTGCAGTTGGAATTGGAGTCTCTATTTGAGACATGGGAAAGGTTCAAGGAACTCCTGTGAAAGTATCCGCAACACGGATTCCCCGAGTGGATGATTGTTCAAACCTTCTACAATGGTTTGAACCCGAGTACAAGGCAACTCTTGGATGCGGCGGCAGGAGGTACCTTAGGTAGCAAAACCCCCGACGAGGCTCATCAATTGATTGAGGAAATGGGGTTAAATAGCTACCAGTGGAACGCTAGGGAGAAGAAAAAGGTAGCCAGTGTCCATGAAATTGATGTGGTAACTTCATTGGCGGCCCAAGTGGAGAGTTTGAGTAAGAAGCTAGATCTTATAGCTTCGAATAGAGTTGCGGCCGTGACTAATTACACCGGTTGTTTTGGAGGACATGCTCCCTCCGATTGCCCAATCGTCATTGGTGATGTTTCTTCAGTTGAGAATGTTGACTTTGTAGGTAATGGCATGAGACCTCAAGGGAATCCATACAGCAACACCTACAATTCAGGTTGGAAGAATCATCCCAACTTTTCATGGAGTAATCACAGACCACAGAAGACCATGGGGCCATCGGGGTTCCAACAACAACAACAACAACAAGCCCCTCAAGTGGAAAACAGAATTTCAGGCTTGGAAACCCGAATGACGTATTTGGAGAAACACTTGGCTAGATTTGTTCAATCAGCAAACACAAGGTTTGAATCAGTCGAGGCTACACTTCGCAATCACACCGCCTCCTTGCACAATCTTGAAAATCAAGTGGGGCAAATTGCGAAGTCTCTCTCCGAAAAGCCACATGGGAGTTTACCAAGCAACACGGAAACCAACCCTAGAGAACATGTGAAGGCGATCACTTTGAGAAGTGGTCATGAGGTTGAAGGGAGGCTTCCGACTGAGATGCCGAAAGAACATGCACCCGAGGTTATAGAGGTTGAGGAGGGAGCAAACAAAGAGAAAGAGATGGCACCCCCACCTTTCAAGCCAAGAATCCCTTATCCGTCTAGATTGAAGAATGACCAAGGAGATGAACAGTATAATAAGTTCCTGAGTTTGTTCAAGCAACTCCACATCAACATTCCTTTTGTTGAGGCTTTGGCTCAAATGCCTAAGTATGCGAAGTTCCTGAACGACCTATTGACCAACAAGAGGAAATTGGAGGAGAGTGCTTCAGTGGTGCTTGATGCTTCATGCTAGGCGGTGTTGCAAAAGAACATGCCGAACAAGAAGAAGGACCCGGGAAGCTTCATTATTCCGTGTAACATCGGCAACTTAGGTGAGGAAATGGCATTGGCGGATTTAGGGGCAAGTATCAACGTCATGCCATATACTTTCTTTCAAAAGCTAGGCTTGGGTGAGCCTAGGCCTACTCGGATGACTTTATAATTGGCGGACTGAACGGTACGACATCCAAGAGACATCATTGAAGACTAGCTTGTCAAGGTGGGCAAGTACATTTTTCCGGTTGACTTTGTAGTGCTAGATGTCGATGAGGATGCAGATGTACCCTTGATACTTAGGAGACCGTTCTTGCGGACTTCCAAAGCATTGATTGACATGGACGGCGGAGAGCTCACATTGAGAGTCAGAGACGATAAGCTCACTTACCGCCTTGCTGAAGCCATGCGGCATTCTCTCGATTTTGATGACACTTTGTATTTTGTAGACACTACTGATGAGATTGTTGATGAATATATACAGGAAATGTTCAACCCGGATCCGTATGAAGGTTTGTTCGACCAAGAGGAGAGCAATGAAGAAGTAATGATGCTTGGTTCGAATGGAGAGGAAACATCTACCCCGGGGATCTTGAAGAAGGTGCTTCAGAAAATGAAGCAAGCTAGGAGACGCCACCAAAAATGCCCCAAGACTGTTGGAGACGTACATGAGCTAAGGAAGTTGGACGAATGATTGCTAGGTGTTCCAAAGCCCGATAGTACACCCTCTACCCTGAAGAGACTTTGCTCATCATGCTTTCAAGTTATGGGTAAGAGGGCAACCTTCATTCATGAACCCCCGTGAGGTAAGAAAGATACGTCAAGCTTAGTGACGTTAAACAAGCGCTTCTTGGGAGACAACCCAAGTGTTTACTATTTTCGTACCTTTTAGTATAGTTTGTTTGCATGAATAAATTGTTAAGTGTTGGTGTTTCAATTTTTGAGTGCTTATGCTAAGATTGTATTGTGGGTTTTTAAAAGAATTCATTCTGTGTTTTGTTGTGAATTGGCGAAGTTTGGTCGTTTGAGTTCTATTTTGTGTTTTTATCTGGTAAATTTTGTATAATAGGGCAGGCTCTGAGTGTGTCAATATGTTCAGAATATTTCTGCAGAGCCTGCGGGTTTTTCCAAGTCATCCAGAGAAGACACACGGGCGTGTGGAATTTCCACACGCCCGTGTATGTCTTGTGAACTCATCCGGAGAGAGCGCAGGGGCGTGCTGCCCACAGTGGGCGACCATCGCGAATGGCGCACGCCCGGGTGGGTAATTTCCGCGCAGGGCGTGTGAAGTCTCGCGAGTTGGGCGGATTTTTCCCGAGAACACACGGGGGGCATGGACTCGCTCACGTGGGTGACCTTGTGAACCACACTGCAGGGCGTGGGTAATTTCCGCGCGCCCGTGCAAAAACTCTGCTAGTTGCTCCCTCCATCCCAGAAAACACGGGCGTGCGGGCGCCTCGTGAATTGGGCTTGTGAATGTCCACGCCCGTGGTGGATTTCCGCACGGGCATGTGGAAGACTTGATATCTTTCTCACATGTCCAGGGAAGCCACAGATCGTTCTAAGTCAGTGAGAGTTTTTCCCGAGAGCGCACAGGGGCATGCATACCCCCCTGTGGAGCTTTTGAAGTGAGGCGCACCGGCGTGGGGAATTTCCACACGCCCTTGTGGATGCACAGAACGTCAAAAGTCACGAGTTCTATTTAAAAAAGGGATGATTTTTCTCCTTCTTCACGAATCCTTTTCAGTTGAAAACACTCTCACAACATTCTCCGAGTCCATTGCGCCAGTTTGGTGGGATTTTAGCAAGTTTTCCGGCCGGTTCTTTATTTTCTCACTTCTCCTCGTCGGTAAATTCATTTTCTTCATCTTCTTCATCAATTCATGATTTCTATTGATTAATCTGGTTAATAATGCTTCGTTTCTTCAATTGGAATAATGATTTATGTTTAGAACAAAGTTAGAGATATTATTGAGTTGTATTTTTGGATTGTTGATGCTTGGCCGTGCGGTTCTCACGCCCCGTGAATCCACACGGGCATGCAGAAATTCCACCCGACCGTGTGGATTTCTGCAGTATCGTTTTATCAACTTGTTTGACTAATTTTGTTTAAATTTGGCAGATCATGGCACCTAGGTCAAAGAAGCAAGCTGATAAGAGGCCATGTGAGTCATCCTCTGAGCCCGAGGGCATGCGATTTGCGATTCCCGAACATTAGGTCCGATATGAGCGCTTATCGCGACTCCGCTTCGGACAGACTCGATTCCTAGACACGACTATACTGCGAGATCTTCAGCAGGGAGATGAGTTCACTAATGAGGTTGAGGACTTGGTTTCAGATGGTGGTTTGCGGCAGTTGTTGACGATTAGAGAGCCAGCCATACGAGAGTTTACACTGGAGGTGCTCTCCTCGTTCGAGTTTGATAGAGCGTATGCGAGCTTCGACAGTTTGGGCAACATTCAGTTCAGAGTATTTGGACGCCACCATAGCTTGGGCATTACATAGTTTTTCATACTACTTGGCCTATACGAGGAGGCATTCACAGCTACAGAGGAGTATGCACAGTTGTCTACTGATTATCCTGGAACCTTGACCCCGCAGAGTGCTTACAGAGTGCTATGTGGTTAAGGTCAGTACGAGCTGGGGGTCTCCAAGGCCACGTGCCTTTTCCGACCTGCCTACAGATATTTGCATGCCATCATGAGTAGGTCGGTGAATGGTCGGTAACAGCGATCTTTGATGTCTTGAGCCGTCGAGGGAATTCTTGTACTTGTACTCGATGGTAGGCGCATACCGATCCACTTAGGGCATATCTTGGCTGATTACATCGGACATCGGGACGATGTATGCTAGGCGGGAGGCGATCTTCTCGAGCCCTTATATTACGAGATTAGTGCTTTGGGCATGGGTCTCTTGGATTCATTTCGCGGGCGGAGAAGGCAGTGTGCACTGCTCCCACGGGTCTAGAGGCGATGCGGTTGATGGGCATGGTCCGCGAGGGGTTCGGACGGGGGTTTTTGCGTTAGTCCTACCAGCCCCAGAGATAGGCGAGGATGAAGGTGATGGCCGGAGTATCTCGGCCCAGCCCCCGAGCCTCGGCCCGCATCGATGGAGACCGAGGGCACCTCCGGTGGCCGAGGAACCACCCCCAGTGCGTATGTTTTCACCTTCTTGAGCCAATGATCGCTTTGAGAGGCTTGAGAATGCTATAGGAGTGGTCCGAGCCGAGATTGCTAAGATTAGGGCTACGCAGGCCACTCAGTACACAGAGTTCATGGCACATTTCGACATATTACAGCAGATCCTAGAGCGAGACGTTGCCTCATCATTTGTCCTGTAGCAGAGGACTCTTCAGGCCCCACCAGTGCCTCCAGCACCTCCATCCTCGACCCCAGCACCGGAGGACCCACTATATGCTTCCACTTCAGCAGCAACAGCAGCAGCGGAGCCCGAGAGTGACTCTGACACTTGACCTTTCTTTTACTTTCATGCATTTTACTTTATTTTATTTTCTTGTTCTTAGACTTGTTCACTCAGACAGGATTTTCCTTCTTAGTTTATGTCATTTTGCATTATCGAGTTGTATTCATTGCTTCATCTTTTATACACTCGAGTTATTTTTGTTTATCTTGAGCTTCACTGAATACCCTTGTGTATGCATGTAGATGGTCTTATCATCTTGGGAATTGAGACTTAGTCATGGGCACGGCCAAGGTGCTTCGGCACTTGGCCGTGCGAGCTTCACAACCCGTTGGAACACTACTCCCAATGAATTAGCTTCATCAAACGCAACACTAGGAGTCAGGGGAGTATTGTTTTGATTGCTTCTCCCACATCTATTTTTGAATGATATATTTTGAGTGAGCTTGCATGAGTACATTGAGGACAATGTACAACTTAAGTGTGTGTGGGGGGAGTTTCATAGTGCACACATCTTTTCTATTGTTCTTGATTGATATGTGCTCACATAGCTAATGGCGGTTCACCTTAGTTGCAATGTTTGTATTCTTAAGTCTAGGAGAATTGTTAACATTGAATGTTTTCATGCTCTAGTTCTTGCTTGAATTTTTAGGAATTTTTGCCCGATTTACACTTAGTGCACTACTCACTCTTTGAACTCTATTGGAAACTCATGTTTGATGTTAAAGGGACTAGTTAGGTTTACTTCTTTTGCTAAATTAAAAAAAAATGATGAAAAGAAGGAACAAAATAGTTTTATTGTTCATTTGTATTTGTTGGGTGGAAAGAGCTACCACCTATGAAGTATGAAGCTACTCTCACAAGTTGGATACTAGTTATGCCCTAATGAGAGAAAGAGCTATCTCATAGGATTAGTGAAAGCTACCACTCCGGTAGAAAGAGCTACCACCTTGAAAGTGTGAAAGCCACCTTAGCGGCCGCTTTGGAAAGGGCTACCTTAGAGAATGTGTGAAGCTACTACCATCTTTTAAAATTTTTATCACTTTTTAGATAAATAAGTCCCTTGTAATTAGAACTTTGAGGAGTATAACTTGGGTTGTTTTGAGTGAGTTCACACACTTACACGAAATTCGGGTTTGTTGTCCTTTTTGATTCAAGTTTTTAGCTAGAGCATTGATTTTTTTTATTTAGTGTTGAAATTTTCCTTACTTGTAGAATGCTATCTTTGTATACTTTGGTGAACCTAAGGCCAAGCACTTTCAATATTTTCTTCATTAATGCACAGAATGTTTAATTTTTTCTTGAGGACAAGCAAAAGCTTAAGTGTGGGGGAGTTTGATAAGTGCTTGTGCGATATGAATGCGAAACGTTCATTCCTTATGTTGAGCATTACTTTTCTCTGGTTTTTACATTAATATGTGTGTTTTTATGTTACTTTTACGCATGTAGGGCTATGAGGCCGAGTATGAAGGAAATAGGCCAATGTGGATCATAATGCACTTATTTTCTAGGAGATCTTGCTAAAGTTCAAACGCGAAGACATAGGACATGTGTGAGATGCTAGAGTGTGTGCCAACCTCCTCGCATTCGAGTGAGCACATCCATTTGGAGGGGCACAAAGGCAGTCACACTCGAGCATTCTGACCTATGCATATAAGAACAAGAACCCCACCAACATGTATATCATTGAAGAAGGAAGTGATTCAAGACGTGAATGTGTGCCCGTTTGCGTTACCCCGATGAAAGTATGGAATTGGGAAGTTATTCAGGTCGAAGACTGTAGCAGAGCACTGTAGCAAGCACTGTAGCAGCAATGTTCACAGCCAGCCGAGAAATCAGAGAAACAGATAATCCACACGGGCGTATGAAAATTATCCACGCCTGTGTGGAAATTCCGCACGGGTGCATGTAGCATCCACGCCCGTGGAGTTGCCCGATTCCAGCCCTATTTAAAGCTGATTCAGCCCCGATTTTGGTATTCCTTTCTCCATCTTTTCCCAACTTGCGAGAGGGCTTCGGCTAGGATTTCCAGGGGTATTGGCCATGGTTTTGGAGAGGTTCTACTGCTCTGACACCGTGATTCCATTAGGAAGAAGGTTGGTAGGGGAGCTTCGATCTAGGCGTATCCTATACCGGAAGAAGGAATCCTTGGACGACGAGTAGAGGACTTCCCTTAAGACCATCGACACGACCATCGAGGGGGTTTCTTTATGGATTCATTGCTTATACATTCTATTTCTTTGATTGTACTTAGCTCCATGGAGAGCTAAACCCCTAGTGGCTACTTGGGTGATTGTGAACCCTAGGATGTATTCGTTTTTTTAAACTTCTTTATTATGCTTTCAATATATTGATGTTTATTGTGAGTTCCAACCTTGAATGCTTGATTGTATGAACATTTCCCCTAGAGTGACACTAGAGTTGAGAGTTCTTGTTGGTAACCTTGTGAGTGAGTGACACACCACGAGCGTTAGACAAAGCTAGGTTGGAGAGTGTTGAGAGGGTGAGTCGAGAGTTACAGGAGCGTCCCCTTTCCCCTTCGACGTGATAGATTCTACCTCTATTCCTTGAGTTCTTTGTGGCCATAATAGAGTGAATGGTCTAAGGGATGAACCTCCGCTGGGGCCTAGTTGCACGTGCAATGGAGTGAAGCGTTGAGGTGATCTTAGTATCTAGGGCTTAATTGTGTCTAGGGACCTTCCGCCTGGACCAAAAGGTTAGGTCTAAATCTAGGAAGAGATTTATAACTTAGAATCCCTAGAGCTCATTGCAACTCTACGCGAGTGCGAGGTGTTGATATTGTTCGATTTCTCCTCCGGGACATGTATAGAGTTAGGCATAGTTGACCTTAGATTTGGGACTATGTATGTAAGGATTTCCACGACTCACCATTGCATTGATTAGGAAGCATAATAGAGAGTTCTTGCACTTGAAGCGATTATCCTAGGTGAAGCATTATCTGAGTACCCCATCTTTATCGATTGCCTTGCCTCCTTGTTACTTTTGCTCTCTTACTTGTTGCTTTTAATTTCTAAGAATTGAATCATTACCACACTTATCATTGTTGATACTCCATATAGCTAAGAATCGAATTAAGTGTCTTTACTCCCTACTCCCTGTGAATTCGACCCCGCTCATCCGGGATTATTACTTCGACAAACCCGTGCACTTGCTTGATATAAGCAAGTGGACCTTGTCAGCAACATCATAGTATGAGTGTCACACAGTTTTCCACTAGACTTGGTCTATATGATGAGGAGTATACTGGAACTGAGGAGTATGAGAATCTTCCATTTGACATGTCGGGTTTATCTCCGATTGAGGTGTATACATTATTATATGGAAAGGCGTGATATGAACCAGGAGTATCTAAGGCCTCATGTTTATCTTAACCTAGTTACAGATATTTTCACACCATCATAAGCAGGTCAGTGAATGGTCGCGGTGATAGCACGGGAGTCATCAACAAGCAAGAGCTTCTGTACTTGTACTCCATGGTTCGGAACGAACCAGTTCATCTGGGACATATTTTTAGCGGGAGTATCCCGAAGCATCAAGGACAATATCCCAGATTGGGTGTCATCTTCTCAGGTCCATATATTACCAGACTCATTGTGGGGATGGGTCGCAGAGACAAAAATCAGTGAACCGAGAAGGCGATAATACCAGCACCACTTGGGTTAGAGACAATGAGGCTCATGGGGTTGGTCCAAAAATATTCAAATGGTGTTTATGTGCTGAATATACCATTCGAGGATGAAGCTAGGGCATCTCAGCCCGCTCCCGAGCCCCAATCAGCACCGATGGAGACCGAGACAAACCTCAAGTGGCAGAGGAACCACCCCTTGTGAGTTCGTTTCCACCATCTCGAGCCCATGATCGTTTTGAGAGGCTCAAGAATGCCTTGGGAGTGATACGGACAGAGGTGGCTGAGGCTAGAGCAGAAATTGCCGAGATTAGGGCTACGCAGGCCACTCAGTACATAGAGTTCATGGCGTGTTTCGACATGTTACAGCAGATTTTAGAGAGAGACGTTACCTTATCATTTGTATTGCGGCTGAGGACTGCGCAAGCCCCCTCAGTTCCTCCAGCATCTCCATACACTACTCTAGCACCGGCGGACCCACCATGTGCATCTTGAGCAGCAGCAGCACAGGAACCTTAGAGCAGCACTGACATTTGATTTCTCCTTTACTTTCTTGCATTTTATTTTTTTTTCTCCTTTTTAGACTTGTTCACTCAGAAAGGATTTTCCTTCTGAGTTTATTTTCATTTTGCATCATCGAGTTGTATTCATTGCTTCATCTTTTATATACACTTCAGTTATTTTGTCTTTATTAAGCTTCACTGAACCCCCTCGTGTATGCGTGCAGATGGTCTTGTCATCTTGGGAATTGAGACTTAGTCATGGGCACGGCCAAGATCCTGAGGCACTTGGCCGTGTGAGCTTCACAACCCGTCGAAACACTACTCCCATAGAATTAGCTTCATCAAACGCAACACTAGGAGTCAGGGGAGTATTGTTTTGATTGCTTCTCCCACTTCTATTTTTGAATGATATATATTTTTGAATGAGCTTGCATGTGTACATTGAGGACAATGTACAACTTAAGTGTGGGGGGGAGTTTCATAGTGCGCACATATTTTCTATTATTCTTGATTGATATATGCTCACATAGCCAATGGAGGTTCACCTTAGTTGCAATGATTGTATTCTTAAGTTTAGGAGAATTGTTAACATTGAATGTTTTTATGATCCAGTTCTTGCTTGAATTTCTAGGAATTTTTGCCCGATTTACACTTAGTGCACTACTCACTCTTTAGACTCTATTGGAAACTCATTGTTCATTATTAAAGGGGCTAGTTAGGTTTATTTTCTTGTGCTAAATTCTGAAAAAAAAAATTGGAAAAGGAAAAGAAAGAACAAAATAGTTTTATTGTTTATTTGTGCTTATTGGGTGGAAAGAGCTACCACCTATGAAGTATGGAGCTACTCTCATAAGTCGGATACTTGTTATGCAATAATGAGAGAAAGAGCTTTCTCATAGGATGAGTGAAAGCTACCACTCCGGTAGAAAGAGCTACCACCTCGAAAGTGTGAAAGCCACCTTAGCGACCGCTTTAGAAAGGGCTACCTTAGAGGATGTGTGAAAGCCACCTTAGCGGCCGCTTTAGCAAGATTTTCCGAAATCGGTGCATTATGATCCACATTGGCTTCTTTCCTTCATAATTGGTTTCACAACCCTACCTGCATGAAAGTAACATAAATGCACACATATTAATGTAAAAACCCGAGAAAAGTAATGCTCAATGATAAGTGCTTGTGCGATATGAATGCGAAGCGTTCATTGCTTAAGTTGAGCATTACTTTTCTTGGGTTTTTACACTAATATATGTGTTTTTATGTTACTTTTATCCAGGTAGGGTTATGAGGCCGAGTATGAAGGAAATAGGCCAATGTGGATCATAATGCACCTATTTTGGAGAAAATCTTGCTAAGCTTCAAACACGAAGACATAGGTCAGGTGTGAGATGCTAGAGTGTGTGCCAACATGCTCGTATTTGAGTGGGCACATCCATTTGGAGGGGCACAAAGACAGTCACATTCGAGCATTCTGACTTATGCACATAGAACAAGAGCTCCGCCAACGTGTACACCATTGAAGAAGCAAGTGATTCACGATGTGAACGTGTGCCCGTTTGCGTTACCCCGATGAAAGTATGGAATTGGGAAGCTATTCAGGTCGAATACTATAGCAGAGCACTGCAGCAATACTGTAGCACGCAGTGTAGCAGCACTATTCACAGCTGGCCGAGAAACCAGAGAAACAGAGAATCCACACGGGCGTGTGGAAATTATCCACGCTCGTGTGAAAATTCCGCACGGGCACATGGAGAATCCACGCCCGTGTAGTCGCCCGATTCCAGCCCTATTTAAAGCCGATTCAGCCCCGATTTTGGTATTCTTTTCTCCATCTTTTCCCCAACTTGTGAGAGGGCTTCTACTAGGGTTGTGAGAGGTATTGGCTAGGTTTTTGGAGAGGTCCTATGGCTCCAACATCGCGCGTCGTTTGGAAGAAGGTTATTGGGAGAGCTTTCGTCGGCACCGATCCGGCGAGCTGTATCCTAGGCCGGACAAAGGATCCCTTGCGATGAGTAGAGGACTCTCCACAAGACCATTGACACGACCATCGAGGGGGTTTTTCTATGGATTCATTGCTTTTATATTCTATTTCTTTGATTGTACTTAGCTCCATGGAGAGCTAAACCCTTAGTGGGTACTTGGGTACTTGTTAACCCTAGGATGTATTCATTTCATTGAATATCTTTATTATGCTTTCAATTAATTGATGTTTATTGTGAGTTCCAACCTTGAATGCTTGATTGTATGAACATTTCCCCTAGAGTAACACTAGGGTTGAGAGTTCTTGTTGGTAACCTTGTGAGTGAGTGACACACCACGAGCGTTAGACAAAGCTAGGTTGGAGAGTGTTGAGAGGGTGAGTCAAGAGGTACAGGAGCGTCCCCTTTCCCCTTCGACGTGATAGATTCTACCTCTATTGCTCGAGTTCTTTGCTGGCCATAATAGAGTGAATGGTCTAAGGGATGACCCTCCACTAGGGCTTAATTGTGGCTAGGGACCTTCCACCTGGACCAAAGGGTTAGGTCTATAATTAGGAAGAGATTTATCACTTGGAATCCCTAGAGCTCATTACAACCCTATGCGAGTGCGAGGTGTTGAGATTGTTCGATTTCTCCTCCGGGAAATGTGTAGAGTTAGGCATTGTTGACCTTAGATTTGGGACTATGTAATTAAGGATTTCCACGACTCACTATTGCATTGATTAGAAAGCGTAATAGAGGGTTCTTGCACTTGAAATGATTATCCTAGGCGGAGCATTATCCGGGTACCCCATCTTTATCGATTGCCTTACCTCCTTCTTTATTTTTGCTCTCTTACTTGTTGCTTTTATTGTTGAGAATTGAATCATTTTCACACTTATCACTATTGATCTTCCACATAGCTAAGAATCAAATTAAGTGTTTTTACTGCCTACTCTCTGTGGATTTGACCCCGCTCACCCAGGATTATTACTTCGACAAACCCGTGCACTTGCGGGATATACGCAAGGGGACCTTGTCACTCAACATAAGGAAAGAATGCTTCGCATTCATATCACACAAGCACTTATCAAACTCCCCCACACTTACGCTTTTGCTTGTCCTCAAGCAAAAATTAAACATTTTGTGCATAGATGAAGAAAATATTGAAACTGCTTGGCCTTAGGTTCACCAAAGTGTACATAAAAAGCATTCTACAAGTAAGGGAAATTTCAACATTAAATACAAAAAATCAAAGCTCTAGCTAAAAACATGAATCAAAAAGGACAACAAACCCGAAATCGTGTACGTGTGTGAACTCACTCAAAACAACCCAAGGTATACTCCTCAAAGTTCTAAGTACAAGGGACTTATTTATCTACAAAAGTGACAACAATTTCAAAGATGGTAGTAGCTTCACACATCCTCTAAGGTAGCCCTTTCCAAAGCGGCCGCTAAGGTGGCTTTCACACTTTCGAGGTGGTAGCTCTTTCTACCAGAGTGATAGCTTTCACTCATCCTATGAGATAGCTCTTTCTCTCATTAGGGCATAGCTAGTATCCGACTTATGAGAGTAGCTTTATACTTCATAGGTGGTAGCTCTTTCCACCCAACAACCACAAATAAACAATAAAACTATTTTGTTCTTTCTTTTCATTTTTTCCATTTTTTTTTTGAATTTAACACAAGAAACAACCATAACTAGTCCCTTTAACATCAAACTTGAGTTTCCAAAAGAATCTAATAAGTGAGTAGTGTAACAAGTATAAATTGGGCAAAAATTCCTAAACATTCAAGCAAAACTAAATCATGAAAATATTCAATGTTAAAAATTCTCCTAAACTCAAGAATACAATCATTGCAATTAAGGTGAACCGCCATTGGCTATGTGAGCATGTATATCAATCAAGAACAATAAAAAAAGGATGTGTGCACTATGAAACTCCCCCACCCCCCCCACCCCCCACACACACACACACATTAAGTTGTACATTGTCACCAATGTACACATGCAAACTTACTCAAAAATGTATATCATTCAAAAAAATAGATGTGGGAGAAGCAATCAAAACAATACTCCCCTGACTCCTAGTGTTCAGTTTGATGAAGCTAAGTCCTCGGGAGTAATGTTCCAACGGGTTGTGAAGCTCACACGGCCAAGTGTCAAAACACCTTGGCCATGCCCATGACTAAGTCTCAATTCCCAAGATGATAAGACCATCTGCACACATACACGAGGGGGTTCAGTGAAGCTCAATAAAAATAAAATAACTCGAGTATATATAAAAGATAGACAATGAATACAACTCGAGATGCAAAATGAAAATAAACTCAGAAGGAGAATCCTTTCTGAGTGAACAAGTCCAAAATGAAGTGCAAAAAAGTAAAATAAAGTAAAGTCAAGTGTCAGTGTCGCCCTCGGGCTCAAGTGCTGCTGCTGGTGAAGGTGCACATGGTGAGTCCACCGGTGTTGGTATAGGAGATTGGGGGTGCAGGAGATGCTGAGGGGTGCTGAGAAGTCCTCAGTCATAATACAAATTAGGAGGCGACGTCTCGCTCTAAGATCTATTGTAATACGTCAAAACGTGCCATGAACTCTGTGTACTGAGTGGCCTGCGTAGCCCTATTCTCGGCAATCTCTGCTTGAACCTCAGCTATCTCTGTCCGTAGCACCCCCAAAGCGCTCTCGAGCCTCTCAAAATGATCATGAGCTCAAGATGATGAAAACATACGCACGGGGGGTGCTTCCTCTGCCACTGGAGGTGCCTCGGTCTCCATCGGTGCTAGCTGAGGCTCGGAAGCAGGCTGAGATGCTCCGGCTTCATTACAATGATCCTCGGCTATCTCTAGAGCTGGTAGCACTAAAGCAAAAACTCCTGTCCTAACCCTGCGGACCATGTCCATCAACCTCATCGTCTCCAAGCTGAGGGGAGTAGGTATACTCGTCTTCTCGGCCCCGCGAATCGCGTCGAAGAGGCCCATGCCCAGCACTAATCTCGTAATGTAGGGGCCCGAGAAGATCGCTCCCAGTCTAGCATAATACCCCTGATGTCAGATGTACTCTACCATGATGTGTCCTAAGTGAATCGGTACGCGTTGCACCATCGAGTACAAGTACAGAAGTTCCTGTCGGCTCAGAACACCAGTGCTATCACCACGGCCATTCACCGACCTACTCATGATGGCATGCAAATACCCTAGCCACTTCGCCTTTCAAAAGCTGTCAAAAAGTATCAAAAGAATAGGGCAAAAGACATATTTATACTCAAAACCGATGTCTATCACGTGACTCTACGTGAACAGTGTTTTGCCATAGTGTTTTTGTTGCAATACTTTGCTACATTTTTCTTCATAAACAATGCTCCAACATTCTTCTCTTGAGGCCACATGGAATGCCACACATCCACGTGGTAGGTTATGAGGTTTCCCATCATCTAATTATCATTGGGAACGCTCTTGAATTCTTTACACAAATGGAGACATGGGAGTGTGACTGCCTTTGTGCCCTTCTAACTCACAATCTAGCTTGAATTCTCTTGGAAGTTGGCACACACCCTATGTGTATAAGCTCCTCTTGTGTCTTGGTCCTTATGTTGCATAAAAACTCCCAAAAGGTGCTTTCATAACCTATCTTTGCTTCCTTTTCTTTTCTCAAGGCCTTTACAAACTATTTGTATAAAGGAACAACAAATATAATCTATGAGACATAAAACATGATAAAAATTATGCTCAATGCATGGAAAACATATAAAGAAATATGTTTACTCAAGCACTTATCACTCCCCACATGGTTTTTATGCATCAATAAATGCCCCATGACTTATCACAAGGATGTGTATCCATCTTTGTGGCCTTAGAAGAAAATAGAATGAAATTTGGAGTTCATTTCAGTAGTTTTTAGTGAAGCTAAAAATCCATATGGTGTGCAGAAATTCCACACGTCTATGTGGATTTTCCACATGCCTATGTGGATTCCCTATTGGAGGGTTTAAATAGACACTTTGAAGAGTTATTTGGATATCATTTCCTATCATGGATAGGGAGCATGGTACAGGTTTATAGGAGTTTTTTGACAAGGTTTGGGAGAGCTTCTACGCCATTCAACATCGATTTCTTTTGAAGGAGAGTTATTGGGGGAGCTGTGGACGACATCGATTCACCTAGGTGTGTATTAGGCTTGACAAGGAGGTTATCTTTATGGTTAAGGAGTCTTTGGAAAAGGAGGAGCAACTCTTGGACACCATCATCATGAAATAATAGGGGGTTATCTTTAAGGATTGTCTCCATATTTATTTGCTTTCATCTTTGATTTTGTATTGCTCCCTAGAGAGCTAAACCCATAGTGGGTACTTGGACTTGTAAACCCTAGTATGTATTATTTCATTGATTTAAATTGTGTTTCTTTTAATTGAGAATTTATTTGAGTTTCAATCTTATGTGTCTGATGCTTAGTTTTCACTTAGAGTGACACTAGGATTGAGAACATATTTTAATCATCCTTTTGACGAGTGACCACCACTATTAGGATTAGATTGCCAAAGGTTAAAGAGGGTCAATAGGGTGAGTCGAGAGATAGTGAGGCTTCGAGAGTTCTCTCTCCGTGGAGGCTTAGTTGTAATTAGCGATCTTTCACCTGGAGCAAAGGATTTGATCTGGATTTTGGAATAAGGTTTATCACTTAGAATCTCTCATATGTGGTGTAAGGCATTAAGAGTTTTCTCTCTGTCGGCTTCTCATAGGGGACTAGTCATGGTTGACCTTAGATTTGGGACCTTCTGCTTTTTGATTTCCATGACTCATTAAATCTCAATAAGGGAAGCGTAATCTTTGTCTTGCACTCGGAACTAAAATCTTAGGGGACCATTGTCTGAGTACCCCACTTTATCATTGATTATCTCCTCTTCTTTCCCTTTTCTTGCATGTCTTTTGATAGCATCTTGAACATATTCACAAATTGATTGATAATTTAGCTATTTAGCAAGGTTATTTGTTACTAGAGTCTATTCCTTGTAGATTCAACTATCCACCCCTCAGGTACTTTATTACTTCGACACCCATGCACTTGTGGTACACACACAAGGGTGTGTCAAGTTTTTGGTGCCATTGCCGGGGAATAGACATCTTATAAGCATTTATACTTTGTTATTTTAGCTATTTACCATCTATTCTATTCCATATTTTCTACTCTTCCATCATTCTAATTTGTTTTTTTTTCTTGATTTCAACTCCAGTTTATGACTCAAGGCAACCCGTCGACATTAGTTGAAGGTGATATAGAGATTGAGCAAAGAATTTATTGAGAGGGAAAGGAACTTGTACAAGAATAGAACTATCAAGCTGAAATAGAGGTTGAGGGGTCTAATAACATGGCTAAGAAGAATGAGCAACATAGGATACTCTCAAACCATGCAAAACCTATAGTTTGGGGCATACAGTCTAGCATTGTCAAGCCACCAATTACAGCTCAAAGCTTTAGGCTTAAGCTAGGTTTCATCCAAATGGTACAGTAGCCAACATAGTTTAACGGTTTGGCAGATGAGAATCTAAACAACCATATCGAGAACTTCTTAGAAGTGTGTTATATGCTCAAGATCAATGGGGTTACGAATGATGCTATTCGATTGAGAGCCTTGCCATTTTCCCTAAAGGGGAGAGCAAAATCGTGGTTACAGTCACTACCTCGAGCATTGATCACTACATGGGATGAAATGATAGAAGCTTTTCTTGCTCAATATTTCCCTCCCAGAAAATGTGTTAAGCTTAGAAATAAGATCTCTTATTTTGCGCAAACGGAATTGGAGTCTCTCTTTGAGATATGCTAAAGGTTGAAAGACCTCTTGTGGAAATATCCACAACATGGGTTCCCCATGTATATGATTGTCCACACCTTCTACAATGGGTTGAATCTAAGCAATTACTTGATGTAGCAGAAGGAGGTACCTTAGGAAGTAAAACCCCTAAAGCTACACAATAACTCATTGAAGAAATGGCTATGAACAGTTTTCAATGGAATGCTTGTGACAAGAAGAAGGTAGCCGGTCTTCATGAGATTGATGAAGTTACATCCCTAGCGACCCAAGTAAAAGTTTTGAGCAAAAAGTTAGACACTCTATCTTCTCCAAGAGTGACAATAGTAATCAATTTTGAAGGATGCGGATATGGACATACATCATCGGATTATCCCATTTCTATTGGTAGTATAGCACCTATTGAAAAGGTAGACTTTGTGGGGAATGCAATGTGAGGCCAAGGCAATCCTTATAGCAACTGACAATGCCCCTTGCATATGTCTCACAAGTGCACGGGTTTGTCAAAGTAATAAATCCCAGATGAGTAGGGAATAAAAATACTTGAATTGTTTTTTAACTAAGCGAAAAGTGTATAATAGTTGTGTAACAAGATGTAATGTAAACAAAAGTAAAAGAGACAAGTGAGAAAGCACAAGTAAATGGGAGGTAAGGCAATCGATATAAATGGGGTACCCTGATATTGTTCGGCCTAGAACAATCATTTCAAGTACAAAAACCCTCTAATATGCTTTCTAACTAATGTATTAATGAGTCATGGAGATCCTTCAATACATGATCCCAAATCTAAGGTCAACCATGCCTAACTCTATACATGTCCCGGAGGAGAAATTGAACAATCTCTCAACCTTGCACTCGTATAGAATCGCAATGAGTTCTAGGGATTCCAAGTGATAAATCCTCTTCCTAGATGTAGACCTAACCCTTTGGTCCAGATGAAAGGTCACTAGTCACAATTAAGCCCTAGGTGCTAAAATCACTTCAACACTTCACTCTGTTGCCTCTGCAACTAAGCCCCAGTGAAAGGTCATCCCTTAGCCCATTCACTCTACTATGACTGCAAAAAACTTGAGGAAATAGAGGTAGGATGAATCACACCAGAGGGGAAAGGGGACGCTCCACTACCTCTCGACTCACCCTCTCAATCCTCTCCAATCTAGCTTTGTGTAACTCTCGTGGTGTGTCAATAACTCACAAGAGTTACGAAAAAGAACTCTCAACCCTAGTGTCACTCTAAGGGAGTATTCAAACAATCAAGCATACAAGATTGGAACTCAATTAACACATTAATTAATGAAAGCAATATAACAAGGTTTAATGAAACAAATACATCCTAGGCTTCATAAATCTAAGTACCCACTAGGGGGTTTAGCTCTCCATGGAGCTAGTTACAATCAATGAATTCGAATATAAAAACAAGTAATCCATAGAAAACCCCCTTGGTAGTCGTGATGATGGTCTTGTGGAGAAGCCTCTACTCGTCTAAGGGTCCCTATGTCCAGCCTAGGATACACCTCGCCGGATCGGTGCCGACGAAAGCTCTCCCACTAACCTTCTTCCAAATGGAGCGCAATGTTAGAGCCATAGAACCTTTCCTAATCCCTAGCCAATACCTCTCCAAACCCTAGCCGCGGCCCTCTCTCAAGTTGGGGAAAAGATGGAGAAAATAATGCTGAAATCGGGGCTGAAATCGGCCTTAAATAGGGTTGGAACCGGGAATCCACACGCCCGTGGATTCACCGCATGGGCTTGTGGAATAGCTCACGGGCGTGTGGAATTTCCACATGCCCATGTGGATTCTCTAGAAATCGCTTTTCTCGGCCGGCTGTGAACAACATCTTCTACAGTTAATTTCTACAGTGTTTACTACAGTACCCATTAAATAGTTGCACATTAATATCCCATTTGTAGAGGCGTTGTCACAAATGCCTTGTTATTCAAAGTTCTTGAAGGACCTCTTAACCAATAAGGGAAAGATGGAGGATAATTGTGATTTTAGATGCGTCATTCTCGGTGGTATTGCAAAAGAACATGCCGAACAAGATGAAGGATCCTGGAAGTTTCATCATCTCGTGTAACATTGGGAATTTGGATGAAGAAAAGGCAATGGCAGACTCAGGGGGCAATATTAATGTGATGCCTTACACTTTTTTCCAAAAGTTGGGGTTGGGAGAACCGAGGCCCACTCGAATGATGCTTCAGCTAGTTCACAATTTAGTAAGACACCCGAGGTGTATCATTGAGGATGTACTTGTCAAGGTGGACAAGTATATTTTTCCCATAGATTTTGTTGTGCTTGACATGAATAGGGATGTCGATGTACCATTGATACTTGGGAGGCTATTCTTGCGCACTTCGAAGGCTCTTATTGACATTGACGGCGAGGAGATGACATTGAGGATCAGAGACGAGAAGTTGACTTAACACCTTGCTAAAGCCATGCGACATTCTCTTGATTTTGATTATACTTTGTATATTCCTGACTCCACTAATGAGTTAATTAATAATTATGTATATGAAATGTTATTCCCAGACACATTTGAAGGATGGCTAGACCAAGATGTCAAAAATAGAGAAACCTCATCAATTGGTCTAGTGCAAAAGGTACAAAAACACCAGGGATAATGAAGAAGATGATCCAAAAGCTAAAGTGGTCGAGGTGTCACCACAAGAAAGATACCAACATTTCTGGGGATAAGCACTCACAAGTTGAGAGTGATACTCCCTCGATTGGTAACAAGCTCTATCACTCTCCCCCTAACCTGCAAAATTAATATTTATCATGCTTTAAGATTACAGGTAAGAGGCCATCTGTATGTCATGAACCCCCTTGAGGTGAGCAACAGGTATGTCAAGCTCTTGATGTAAAACAAGTGCTTCTTGAGAGGCAATCCAAGTGGTTACTTTAGTTTTAGTTCTTAATTTTACTTCTGCAAAAATAAGTTCCATTGAGTAGTCGCCTTGTTTATATATGTTGGTATTGAGTGCTTTTAATCACCTTTTAATGCTAGTTCATGTATTGAGTGCTTTTCTTTCATCCAATGAAAACACATGGCCATGTCGCTATTCCACATGATAGTGTGACTTCCTATAGCATGATTTTAAGCCGAAATTGATTCTTTTGGTTCTCTTTTATCACAAATAGCTCCTAGAACTAGGAAACTGGCTTCCAAGGGTCCTTGTTCAACCCATGAGGCATCTTCCAAGGAGTTGGAGTTGAAGGTACCCGAGCATCAGGTTGTATTTGAGCATCTATTAAGGCTTAAGTTTGGATAGTCCTCAGCTCTAGATTTGCAAGTATTGCCAGCAATCGAACAAGTACGAGCATGAGAATTGGTAGAGGAAGTAAGCGAGCAACTTTATGTTGGTGGTTGAAAGAAGCTCTTATCTATCAAGGAATTAGCCACCCATGATTTTACATTGGAAGTCCTCCCATCCTTCAACATCGACCGTTCATACAATAACTACAGTTAGGAGGACATGATCCAATTCTGTGCACTTGGGCAGTACCACAGCATGATCCTGACACAGTTCTCTATTGCACATTGACTGTACGACAAGGATTTCATTCACACTGAGGAGTACGCTCAGTTGCCATGCGATTATCCTTTTAGAATGACTCCTAGCCATGCTTGCAGGATGTTGTATGGAGACATTTAGTTGAGCCAAGGTCTACTAAGGCCTCCCTACTCATTCGCCTGGCCCACAGATACATTCACACTATTCTTAGTTGGTCGGTGAATTAGCGGGGCAATAGCACTCGTGTTTTGAGCAAACTCGATCTCCTCTACCTTTACTCCATGGTGCTGAGATTTCTTATTCACTTGGGATACATACTGGCTGACTTTCTAAAATATCAGGGCAAGTATGTGCATGTGGAGTACTATTTACCGGGCCATACATCATGCAACTCATCTAGGGGATGGGTCTTATAGAAGCCATTCAAGGAGGTGAGAAGGTCATTGTTCCTTCGCCACTGAACTTAGAGACATTACGCATGGTGGGTATGGTAAAGAAGGATGGTTCGGGCAGGTATGTATTGGTTGTACCTTCTCTAGATGATTCCGACAAGGGCGATGAGCCCGAGGATGCATGACACACCCCTTACGAGTGTGTACCGTAACTGCACGGGTTGTCAAAGTAATAAAATACCCTGGTGAGTGGGTAGTTGTATCCACAGGGAATAGTGATCAGAAACACAGGGATTGCTATTTAACTATGATGAATATGATTCAAACGTTGTGTGAACAATTTCAATGCAAGCAGAAATAAAAGAAAATAAGAAAGAGATGCAAGAGAATAATAGGAAAAGCAATCCATAAAAAGTGGGGTACCCAGACATTGCTCTACCTAGGACTATTGTTTCAAGTGCAAGAACAATCATTATGTCTCTTAACTAATGTTTAATGAGTCATGGAAATCCTATAACACACGATCCCAAACCTAAGGTCAACCGTGACTAACTCTACACTATGCCCCGGCGGAAAGGAGTACTCTCGATGCCTCAGACTGTGTGGGGTTGCAAGAAGCTCTTGGTACTCCAAGTGATAAACCCTATTCCCTAATATAGATCTAACCCTTTGGTTAAGGAGAAAGACCCCTAGTCACAATTAAGCCCCAGCACTAATGATTACTTCAACGTTTCGCTCTGTTGCTTGTGCAACTAAGCCCCATCGGAGTCCCTCTCTTAGCACTTCACTCTGTTGTGACCGCAAAAAACTCTTGGAACATAGAGTTAGGATAAATTACACCAGAAGGGAAAGGGGACATTCTGCTACCTCTCGATTCACTCTCTCGACCCTCTCCAACCTTGGTTTGTCTAATCCTTATGGTGTGTCACTCATCCACAAACATTACCAAGATGGATTCGCAACTCTAGTGTCGCTCTAAGGGAAAATCAACTCAACAAGCATTCAAGATTGGAACTCAATTAAAAACATCAATTAAAGAAACATAATAAAAGGTCAATAAGACAATATCAGCCTAGGGTTTACAAGTCCAAGCACCCACTAGGGGTTTAGCTCTCCATGGAGCAAGATACAATCAATAATGAAATCAAATGTAAATACATGCAATCCATAAGTAAAACCCCTTATAGTCCGTATCGATGGTCTTGTGGAGTAGCCTCATCTTCTCCAAAGGTTCCCTTATCAAGCCTAGGGCACACTGATAAGTGTCTAAATGTACATATTTCTGTATATGTATTTGTCGCTTCTAGCATGTATTTTTACTAGAATTGATGCCCATTTTGTGCTTAATCGTGTATTATTTGCTTTGCAGGGCACGGGAACGCCATGGAGGAACGAAGATATAATTTGGGCGAAAAGAAGAAGAAAACCAGGTCGCAGTATTGTAGTGTATTCCCTGTAGCAAAAGACTGCAGCTGGAGCACTGCAGAGGTGGTACTGTAGCATCGGCACTGTAGCTAAATCTCTGTAGCACCTGGGTAGTTTTCAAGGCAGAAATCAAATCATGGCATACGGCCTCAATGCTGCCCGGTATAGAGCCCGGGATGATCACTGTAGCACAAAGAAAGTTGATTGATTGAAGGCATACTGGCTCAATGAGGTGCTCATTGAGCCAGTATGGATACTATTTGGAGTGCATTTGAGGAGTTCTCTTGCCCCGAACAGTGTCAATAGGGAGCTCATTGAGGTCAATTTGGAGGAAATGATTGGGGTATATTAGGGCATTGGTGAGGACCTTTTTGGAGACTTCTTCTTGGCCTCTTGGGCCGCCACCACCACACATTCTTGAGTCCTTCCGGCCATCTTCTGGCGACAATCCTTGTGGGAAACGAGCACACATCATCACCAAGAGGGAGAGGAGCATAGGAGAAGGAGTTGGATTGAAGATCTAGACCACCATTGCATCACCATTCGAAGCTTCATCGATTCAAGGAGATCAAGATCGTAGAGGGAGTTTTCTTGCTTCTTTATTGTCTTTCTTTTCCTTGTATGTTGTATAAGTATCCCTTGTCATGAGGGATTAACTTATTGTTGTGTTTGGATTTGGATGAACCCTAGGGCTAATCTTGTGTATGAACTTGGAATGTTATTCTTAATTGAGTTTGATGGTTGTTTGAGATTTAATCTTTCATGCTTTCATGTCTAGAATTACATGTATGGAGAGATCCGTAATTCTACTATGAGTTGTATGCGTAGATGTGACCTACTCATGTATACTAGATCTAGGAGAGATTGAAAGGGGATACTTGTACCTACAAGCCGAGAAATCGGGTGTTGGTAGCCCTCCATTGCTAGGTTTAAGCCGAAGGATAGTAGGTTTACTCCTATTAGAGATTTCCTAGAACTTAATGCGATCATAGGTTTGTTAATCCGGAAGAAATTCCGATTGACATTCGTATGGGATCAGGGGTTAGTCACCGAGAAATTGGGGCTAATCTACTCACGAGATCTCTAGGTCTCAATTATCATCAATGCATCTTTAACTCATTCTAGTTCGGGACTGAATGACAACCCTAGGTGGATTCCTTGTCCAAACACTACCTTCTCATGCTTGATACTCCCTTGTTTATTTACATCTGTGTGCTAGTTACCCGGCCATAGATTAGTTAGTTTATTTTATTTTATTTCATTTGTACTTCATACCAAGAATTGTAGGCTAGATAATAGATGAAGGGTGAGTAATAATACTTCCTTGGCCCTGTGGAATACTACGACCCCTGTGTCACTCACAGGGTATTACTTGGCGATCCCGTAGACTTGCGGGCGATCAATCACACACCTCACTAAATCGACGTCGACGAAAGCTTCCCCAATAATGCGGTGTTGAAGGGCGTAGAACCACTCCAAAACCTTGCCAACGCCTCTCCAAACCCTAGCTGCGAGCACCTCCAAAGATGGGAAAAAGATGGGAAAATAATCCTTTAAAAAGTCTGAAATCACGGCTAAAATTGCGCTGGAATCGGGTATCCACACGGGCGTGTGGAATTTCCATACGGCTTTGTGAATTTCAAGGAATTAATTTCTACAAGATGTGAACAGTAACTACTGTAGTAAACTGCTATAGTACTTCAGCAAAATGCTCCCGACACCACATTTTTCATCGAGGCCACATGAATGGGCACACATTCATGCGGTAGATCGCATTATATCTTGAATAAAATTACATTGCCAAAGATCTTGCTAGCATTGCATAAGTCGGAACACATGAGTGTGACTGCCTTTGTGCCCCTCCAAACTATGTATTTGCTCGAGCCCAATGGAAGTTGTCACACACTCACATGTTTTTGAGCACAACTTGTGTTTTTCCGTTTATTCACTTCAAGATTTCATCAACCAAATCCATCCACGATCTACTTTTGGCTCCTTTCTTCCACACTTATCTCCATAACCATTCATGCACAAAAGAACACAAATACACATGAATAAGCAATAAAATCTAAGAAAAGTAATGCTCAATGTAAGAAAAGAATACTTCATATTACTAATGCACATGCACTTATCAAACTCCCCCACACTTAAGCTTTTGCTTATCCTCAAGCAAAAATAAAATTTTAAAGCATATAAGAAAAAAATTGAAAGTGCTTGGCCTTAGGTTCACCATAAGCATGCAAGGGAAGCATTCTACAAGTAAAGAAATATTTCAACACCAAATAAGAAAAATCAATGCTCTAGCTAAAAACTTGAATAAAAAAGGACAACAACCCGAGATAGTGTAAGTGTGTGTAACTCACTCAAGTCAACCCAACGTATACTCCTCAAAGCTCTAAATGCAAGGGACTTACTTATGTACAAAAAGAAAGGAGAAAGTAGTAGCTTCACACATCCTCTAAGATAGCCCTTTTCAAGATAGCCGCTAAGGTGGCTTTCACACTTTCATGGTGGTAGCTATTTCTACCGGGGTAGTAGCTTTCACTCATCCTATGAGATAGCTCTTTCTCTCATTAGGGCATAACTAGTATCCGACTTATGAAAGTAGCTTCACACTTCATAGGTGGTAGCTCTTTCACCCCCAATGTACAAACCAAACAAACATAACTATTTTTTTTCTTTTTTATTCAACTTTTTTTTTCCAAAGAAACTAAAGCACGAAAGAAACTAAAACTAGTCCCTTAAATGTCGAACTTAAGTTTCCACAAGGTTTAATGAATGAGTTGTGCAACAAAGTATCAATCAAGCAATCATTCCTAAAAATTCAAGTAAAAACAAGAGTACAGGACCATTCAATGTTAAAAATTCCTCTAAACTTAAGAATACAACCATTTGCATCTAAGGTAAACCGCCATTGGCTACATGAGTATGAACAATGAAAGCAGAAGTATAGAACATGTGTAATGTGAACTCTTCGCCACACATAAGATGTACATTGCCCTCAATTTACACATGCAAGAACAATAGAATATAAAGCAATCAAAACCATATTTGGAGGTGGGCAATTGAAACAATACTCCTTTGAACTCCTAGTGGTACATTTGATGGAGCTATATTCATTGAGGGTTGAGTTCCAATGGGTTGCGGAGCACACACGGCCACGTGAATGTCACATTTTCATACTGACAAGACTATTCCTCAATTTTCATACTGACAAGACCATCTACACGTATACATAAGGGGGTTCAGTGAAGCTCAACAAAAACAAAATAAACTTGAGTTTATAAAAATATAGAAATGAAATACAACTCGAAGCAACTGAAAATAAAAGATAAACTCAGAATGAAGATCCTTTCTAAGTAGTACAAGTCCAAAATAAAATGCAGAAATAAAATACGAAAAACATAAAGTAAAAGACCCCTCAAGCGTCGATGTCTAGTGCTATCTCGGCTGTTGCTGCTAGTGAAGAAGATGATGTTGGTGGATCAACCGGTGATGCTAAAACTACGGATGGTGGTGCTGGAGATGCTGGTGGAGTCGGTGGAGCCTGGGGTCTCATAATAAATGGCAAGGTCACGTCTCTCTCAAGTAACTGTCGTAGGCTATCAAGTCGTGTCATCACCTCAATGTGGTTCACAACCTGTGTCGTGCGAACCTTAGCCATGAAACTCTGTAGTACCCCTACAGTGCTCTCAAGCCTCTCAAATTGATTATAGCCTCGAGTAGGAGAAAATATCTGCACTAGGGGTAGCTCCTGTGCTCTCGAGGGTGCCTCTGTCTGAAACTACACCTTCCGTGGCTCCTGCGCGGGCTGGGAACCCTCAGCTGCATCTCTCTCGGCCTTGACTGGCTCTGGTGGGGACATGTTCATCACATAAACCCCATCTCTGTATCTGCGCACCATGGCCATCGGTCTTATAGTGTCTACACCAAGGAGAGATGGTACAATCGTCTTCTCGGCCGCATAAATAGTGTCCAATAAACCCATCCCAATGATGAATCTGGTGATGTACAGACCTGAGAAGATCACCCCTACTCTCGCATACTGGCCCTGATGTCTCAAATACTCTGCCACAATGTGCCTAAGATATAGCTTCTCACTCTGTACCATGGAGTATAAGTAAAGTAATTCCTGTCCGCTCAAAACTCTGGTACTATCACTACAACCACTCACCGATTTGCTCAGGACTACGTGGATATATCTATAGCTCAGTTGGGAGAGACATGTGGCCTTCGACACTCCCGGCTTATACTGACCTTGGCCACACAATGTTCTATGAGCTCTCTGCGGATCAAACTACCGGGATAGTCCATCTGTAACTATGCGTACTCCTCTATATCAGTGAAAGCAACATCATACAATCCAAGCCAGATCGAGAATTGGGAGACAATCATGTTGTAGTACTGTCTAAATGCTCTGAATTATATAGTATTGATGCTCGAGAAACAATTGTATGAGTGATCAAACTCGAATAACGAGAGCACCTCTAACACGAGCATCAGAATAGCTAGCTCTCGAATCGACAGTAACCTGCACTAGCTACCGACTGAGAGGAGCTCATCAACTTCCTTAGAGACCACATCTCCTCTCTAGATCTCTCTGAGTGTATTCAAGTCTGGGAAACATGACAGCCAGAACTTGAGCTTCGATAGACACTCAAACTGAACCTAGTGTTCAGGGATCGCAAATTCCAACTACTCATGCTCGGGAGACAACTCTCGTGGATGCTTGCCGGTCGCTTTCGTAGTCCTGGGTGCCATATCTGTGAGAATTGAAAAGAAAATCGATCAAATAAAGTCACAAATCAATTCTGCAAAAATCCATACTGTCGTGTGAAAATTCTACACGCGCGTGTGGATCTTTGGGGTGTGAAAATGAAAAGGTAAAGGAGATTTACAATGAAAAATCACAGCCTTTTGAGTTCTGTACATAAACATGGGCGTGTGGAAATTCCCCACACTCATGTGTCTAAATAGGGGGCACCACAAGGGCAGACACACATCCCTGTGTGCTCTCAGGATAGCTTGAGTTACCTCTGAATGTATCCACAGGGGCGTGTGGAAATTCCACACGCCCGTGTGCCAGACTGATAGGGGCACCCACGCACCCCTGTGGCTTCTCTGCCCAGTTGAAGATTTGGCTAAGTGCTCCACACGCCCCTGTGGAAATTCCACACGAGCTTGTGGATACTCATAAGGATACTCAGAGGAGCACTCACACGCCCCTGTGTGCTCTCAGGATGGAGGAGAACTCTCTGTAGAGATTTACACCGGCGTGTGGTAATTACCCACCTCCGTGTGCCATTCACAGGGTCATCCATAGGGGCCTTGTGACTGTCACAAGGCGATTCACAGGGGCAAACACACGCCCCTGTGTCCTCTCGGGATGAGCTCTAAATGGAAACACACGGCCATGTGGTAATTCCACACGGTCGTGTGTTTTCTCAGGATGACTTAGAAAATTTACAAACTCTGCAAAAACTTTTTGCACACACAAAGCCTGCCTATGCTATAAAAAAATGACCAGAGAATCATGAAAAACATACTTAAACGACCAAAAAACTTCACCAATCACAATTAAGCACACAGACAACACCAATGATCCACAAGAAAAACACAGCAATAGCATTTTAAAGATTAAGACACCAATACTAAAGCTCTTATTCATGCAAATACTAAACTAAAACCCAGGAAAATAGTAAACACTTGGGTTGCCTCCCAATAAGCGCTTGTTTAACGTCACTAAGCTTGATGTACCTCTTCTTACCTCATGGAGGCTCATAAATGAAGGTTTCCTTCTTACTGACAACCTAAAAGCATGATGAACATAAACTTTTCAAGGTAGAGTGGGACTTATCGAGCTTGTTACGACACAAGGGTTCATCACCCTTACTCTGTGCTTGCACATCCCCATTAGCCTTGGACCGTTACTTATGGTGTCTCCTTGCTCGCTTCATCTTTGGATCATCCTCTTCATGATCCCCGGGGTAGGTTGAATCTTATCCTCTAGACCAAGAGATAAGACTTCTTTATTCTCCACTTCTTGATCTAGCACCCCTTCATATGGGTCCGGACACATCATCTCCTGTACGTATTCATCAATTAACTCATCAGTAGTATCATGAAAATAAAGAGTATCATCAAAATCAAGAGAATGTCGCATGGCTTCGACGAGGCAGTATGTCAACTTGTCATCACCAACTCATAAAATCAACTCCCAGTCATCCATGTCAATAAGAGCCTTGGAAGTGCGCAAGAACACCCTCCCAAGTATTAGTGGAATATTGACATCCTCATCCACATCCAACACTACAAAGTCTATAGGAAATATGTACTTGTCAACTTTCACAAGTACGTCTTCAATGATGCCCCTTGGATGCCTAACTGTTTGATCCGCCAAATAAAGTGTCATCCGAGTAGGCCTAGGCTCTCCTAAACCTAGTTTCTGAAAGAAAGTATAAGGCATGACATTAATGCTAGCCCCTAAATCCTCCAATGCCTTTTCTTCTCCCAAATTACCAATGTTGCATGGAATGATAAAACTTACAGTGTCCTTCTTCTTGTTCAGCATATTATTTTGCAACATCACCAAACATGAAGCATCTAGAATCACATATGCACTGTCCTCCAACTTCCTCTTGTGTTGGTCAATAGGTCCTTGAGAAACTTTGCATAACGAGGCATTTGAGACAACGCCTCTACAAATTGAATGTTTATGTGTAATTGCTTGAATAGACCCAAGAACTTCTTATATTGCTCATCATTTTGGTCATTTCTCAACCTTGAAGGGTAAGGGATTCTTGGCTTGTAAGGTGGGGGTGCCACCTCCTTCTCTTTTGCGATTTCCTCAACCTCCATGACCTCGGGTGACTAAACATTGGTCTTCTCACTCGGGAGCATACCATCAACTTCATGACCGCTTCTCAAAGTGATTGCCTTCACATGTTCTCTTGGATTGGTTTCTGTGTTGCTTGGCAAACTCCCTTGAGGTCTTTCCGAGAGTGACTTTGAAATTTGGCGCACTTAGTTCTCCAAGTTATGGAATGACACGGTGTTGTTGCGAAGTGTGGCCTTAACCGATTGAAATCTTCTATCCGATGATTGAATAGACTTGGTCAAAGCTTCTCTAAGTCGGTCATCTGGTTCTCCAACCCTGAAACTCTATTCTCCATGTTAGGGGCTTGTTGTTGTTATTGTTTTAAACTCGGCGGTGCCATAATCTTCTATTGCCCTTGATTACTGCAAGAAAGGTTTGGGTGGCTCCTCCACCCCGGATTGTAGGTATTGATTGCTATATGGATTTCCTTGACCTCTCATTGCATTACCCACAAAGTCAACCTATTCCACTGAGAATGTACCAAAAACAGAAATTGGGCAATTAGATGGAGCATGTCTTCCCCCATACCCAGTGCAACTAGTCACAGCCGCCACTCTAGGAGAAGTTAGAGTGTCTAACTTCTTGCTTAATGACTCAACTTGGCCTCGAATGAAGTAACTGCATCAATCTCATGAAGTCCGGCTACCTTTCTTCTATCCCTCATGTTCCACTGATAACTATTCATAGCCATTTCTTCAATGAGATGTCGGGCTTCTTTAAGGGTCTTGCTTCCTAAGGTAACTCCTACTGCAGCATCAAGTAATTGCTTTGTGCTTGGGTTTAACCGCTATAGAAAGTCTGAATAATTATCAACTCGGAAAAACAATGTTGAGGGTATTTCCGCAGGAGCTCCTTGAACCTATCCCATGTCTCAAAAAGAGACTCCAATTCTATTTGCATAAGAGAGGATATTTCATTCCTAAGCTTTTTAGATTTTTTGAGAGGGAAATATCTTGAAAGAAAAGCTTCTACAATCTCCTCCCATGTGGTGATCGATGCTCTAGGTAATAAATGTAGCCATTGCTTCGCTCTTCCTTTCAACGAAAATGGGAAGGCCCTCAACTTGATAGCATTATCTATAACACCATTAATCTTGAGGATATCGCACAATTCCAAGAAGTTCTCAATGTGATTGTTTGGATCCTCATCGGCCAAACCATAAAACTGTGCTAACTATTATAACATATGAATGAAGCCTAGCTTATGCTCAAAATTCTGAGCCGTAATTGGTGGCCGCATAATACTAGACTGCGTTCCAAGAACTAAAGGTCTGGCATAATCTGAGAGTATCCTCTACTGCTCATTCTGTTATGCCATAATATCAGACTCTTCAACTTCTATTTCAGCTTGATTAGACTATTCCTGCATAAGTTTTATGAATTCTTCTTCGAATGTCTGCATCACCTTCAACCAATGTCATAACCTAGAGCTTAAACCAAAGAAAAGTAAACAAATAAGAACAATGGAAAAATAAGAAATTGTGAAATAGAACAAGTGATGAATAGCTAAAATAGCGAAGTGCAAAGTATTTCCAAAATGCCTATTCCCCAGTAACGATGCCAAAAACATAACACACCCATTGTGAGTGTGTAATGCAAGTGCACAGGTTATCGAAGTAATAAAGTACCCCAGTGAGTGGGTAGTCATATCCATAGTGAATAGTGATCAAAAACACTGGGATTGCTACTTAACTATGATGAAGATGATTCAAGAGTGGTGTGAACAATATCAATGCAACAGAAATAAAAGAAAATAAGAAAGAAACGTAAGAGAATAATAAGAGAGGCAATAGATAGAAAGTGGAGCACCCAGACATTGCTCTCCCTAGGATTATTGTTTCAAGTGCAAGATCAATCATTATGTCTCCTAACTGATGTTTATTAAGTCATGGAAATCGTATAACACACGGTCCTAAACCTAAGGTTAACCAAGACTAATCCTACACTATACCCTGGTGGAAAGGAGTACTCTCGACACCTCACACTGTGTGGGGTTGCAAGAAGCTCTTGGGACTCCAAGTGATAAACCCTATTCCCTAATATATATCTAACGCTTTGGTCCAGGCGAAAGACACCTAGTCACAATTAAGCCCCAACACTAATGATTATTTCAAGGCTTTACTCTTTTGCTTGCGCAACTAAGCCCCAGTGGAGTTTCTTTCTTAGCATTTCACTTCATTGTGACCGCAAAGAACTCTTGGAATATGGAGGCAGCATAAATCACACCAGAAGGGAAAGGGGACATTTCGCTACCTCTCAATTCACCCACTCGACCCTCTCCAACCTTGCTTTGTTTAACCCTCATGGTGTGTCACTCATCCACAAAAATTAGCAAGATGGATTCTCAACCCTAGTGTCACTATAAGGGAAAATCAACTAAATAAGCATTCAAGATTGGAACTCAAATAAAAACATCAATTAAAGAAACATAATAAAAGGTTAATGAGATAATATCATCCTAGGGTTTACAAGTCCAAGCACTCACTAGGGGTTTAGCTCTCCATGGAGCAAGTTATAATCAATAATAAAATTAAATCTAAAAGCATGCAATCCATAAGTAAAAATCCCTTGTAGTCCATATCGATGGTCTTGTGGAGTGGCCTCGCCTTCTCCAAAGGTTCCCTCGTCAAGTCTAGGGCACATCTCATCGAATTGACGCCGATGAAAGGTCCCCTAATAACTATCTTCAGAAGGAATGCGGTCTTGAAGGCCAAAGAACAACTCCAAAAACCTTAACAAAGCCTCTCCAAACCCTAGCTGCGAGCGCCTACAAAGATGGGAAAAAGATGGGAAAAGAATCCTTTAAAACGTCTGAAATCACGGCTTAAATAGGGCTAGAATCGGGTATCGACACGAGCGTATGGAATTTCCACACGCCTATGTGAATTTCCAATAATCGAATGTCTGTGAGCTGTGAACGGTAACTGCTTCTGCAATTTTATACATTGATTAGCTACAGTAACTTCTACAATACTCTGCCAAAATGCTCTCGAAACCATACTTTTTATCGAGGCCACATGAATCGGCACACATTCATGCAGTAGATCGCGTTGCGTCATCAATAAAATCACATTGACGAAGATGTTGCTAGCATTTCACAAGTTAGAACACATGAGTGTTACTGCCTTTGTGCCTCTTCAAACTATGTATTCCCTTGAGCCCAATGGAGGTTGGCACACACTCACATGTCTTTGCGCACAATTTGTGTCTTCTCATTTGTTCACTAAAAGATTTCATCAACAAAATGCATCCATGATCTTCTTTTGGTTCCTTTCTGATAAGTGTCTAAATGTACGTATTTCTATATATGTATTGCTCACTTCTAGCATGTATTTTATTATAATTAATGCCCGTTATACGCTTAATCGTGTATTATTTGCTTTGCAGGGCACGGAGACGCCATGGAGGACACAAAGATACAATTTGGGCGAAAAAGAGAAGAAAACCAGGTCATGGTACTGTAGCATATTCCTTGTAGTAAAGTACTGTAGCCGAAGTACTGTATCTGAAGTACTGTAGCTGTGGTACTGTATCACCAACACTGTAGCTTTCACTATAAGACTCTTCTAGCATGGTTTAATGATGGCTTGTTCATTATTGTAAGAATCTTCTAGCATGGTTTAATGATCGATTTGAGTTACATACTTGTTGTTGTACTCTATTGAATCTTGTTTCACCTCTAGTATTGTCTTGTGCACTGAATCTTGTGTTGATGCCCTGGGAATAGCCAACATGACTACTCTAACTCTCTTGTATGCTTAACACACAACTTTGAGTATTTGGTCTTTGAGTACTAAGTTCTTTCATTCAATGAACTCTTAAGAACTTCGAGTCTTGTTGAGCTAGCCCTAGTTTTTGTGGCATGTAGAGTAGTCTAAAGACATGATCTAGGATGAATGTGAAAAAGAAAATGATGATGAGAAAAAAAGATAAAAAAATGAGTATATGTCAAGTATTCCTCCGCTAATGAAGCATGAATGCGTCTATGTAGATCATGAATCGAGTAGTTGGGTGGCTCTTGTGCCTAACCAAAGCATGTGCACCCTCCGAAAAGATTTTTTTGGTGCAGTCTATGTTAGTCGGACTCAAAAATATGAAATGAAAATAAAAAAAAAACCTAGTGATCTTGTTGACTACCTACTAAAAGTGTTGAGAAGAAAATGGGAGTTAGTTCAAGTTTAGGGCTTAGAAGGATCTTACTTGTAAATTGAAGTAGCACTTAGCATTTTAAGACTTCGTACTCTTGCTTGTTGAGTGTTTAGCATCTAGAGCTGTACTGATTGAAGTCAGTAGGCTAAACCAGGTCAGGGTAAATGAAATACGAGATTCACACACATGGCACAGACATATAAGAGGTGAGACAGGATCTTTCTTTTGTGCTTAATGTTTGTAACTCATTATCTATTTATCATTTTCCGATGCTTGTAGAGTCTTGTATTTATTTGAGCCGGAGGTAATACATTTAACCACTTATCATTATCTTTGTTTTTCATGATGTGTTTGCTTGGGGACAAGCAAATACTTAGGTGTGGGGATATTTGATAAGTGTCTAAATGTACGTATTTCTATATATGTATTGCTCGCTTCTAGCATGTATTTTATTATAATTAATGCCCGTTATGCGCTTAATCGTGTATTATTTGCTTTGCAGGGCACGGAGACGCCATAGAGGACACGAAGATACAATTTGGGCGAAAAAGAGAAGAAAACCAGGTCATGGTACTGTAGCATATTCATTCTAGTAAAGTATTGTAGCTGAAGTACTGTAGCAGTGGTACCGTAGCACCGACACTGTAGCTTTCACTGTAGCACATGGAGAGTTTTCATGGCAGAAATCGAATCATGGATACGGCCTCAATGCTTCCCGGTATAGAGCCCGGGATAATCACTGTAGCACAGAGGAAGTTGATTGATTGAAGGCGTACTGGCTCAATGTGGTGCTCATTGAGCCAGTATGGATACTATTGGCTGTGCATATGAGGAGTTTTCTTGCCCCGAACAGTGTCAATGAGGAGCTCAATGAGGTCCTCATCGAGCCAGTATACCACCTGGGGATTGATGGATCTTGGAGTAAATGAGGAGGGTTATAAAGAGCATCTTGGGGAAAAGAAAGGGGGACTTTTGGGGAGGATTTCTGGGAGACATTTTTGAGGGTTCTTGGCAGCCACCACTTGGGAAGAAGGAGAAAATGAAGATATTATATTCTTGAGGAGATTTGGGCTTGAAGCTTGGGAAGATCAAGGGTTTGAACTTCAAGGGGAAGCTTCATCATCAAGGGAGGAGAAGCATTCGGCACCTTTTGGGCTAGAAAAAGCGTCATTCGGCCGGCATTCTTCCTCCTCTTCATCATTCGGACTAGGGAGTGCCATTTATGCATTTACTTCTTGCTTTTGTTGTGTTTGAGACATTTATTTGTGTGATGGCACACTAGACCCCCAAGGCCACCGGATGTAGCTGAACCTTGGGGGGTTCATCATGTATTTTGGATGCTTCACTTTTATTTGGAATGCATTGGTGTGATTTGTGGTTTAGCTCATGTGCTTCATGCCTAGAACTATAATACGGAGAAATCCTTAGTTCTTACTTGAGTTGTACACGTAGACGTGACCTACTCACGTGTACTAGATCACTTTTGAGCTAAAAGTGGAGATCCTTGACCAACATGCCGAGAAATTGGATGTTGGTTGCCCCTCCGAACCATAAGGATAAACTTAGGTTAAGTGCATCCTTGTTGCGCGATCTCCATGTTCTTAACGCAATGGTAGGAATTTGACTAAGGAGAAATCCTTGTCATCATTTGTATGGAATTAGGGTTTGACTACCGAGAAATCGGGGTTGAACTATTGTTGAGATCCGTCGGTCTAAATCACCCATGCCATCTATTCTTTTGCATCCATGCATCATGGTGAACCCCTCTTGGGAATCCTCATCCCGAGGCCTATTCTTATCATTATTGTTCTTGCGATTTCCTTGCTTATTGTCGGACTGCTACACTTGTATTCTTATTTATATTATTGCACATATTAGAGTAACACCATGTTTCAATTGTAAGGTTAGAAAGTAAGTGTTGGAGGAGTAATAGGAGCTCCTTAGCCCCGTGGAATAATACGACCCCTGTGTCACTCACAGGGTATTACTTGACGATCCCGTACACTTGCGGGTAATCAATCACTTTCTTCCACACTTGTCTCCACAACCCTTCATGCACAAAAGAACACAAATACACATGAATAAGCGACAAAATCTGAGAAAAGTAATGCTCAATATAAGAAAAGAATACTTCTTATTACTAATACACAAGCACAGTCAAGTTCATCATTGGAACCTACACCTATCGAGACCTAGGTTCCCCCAACAGTTGATGAGATGCCACCGATATTGGCACATTGCTCTTCTTGAACCTATGATCATTTAGAAAGGCTCGAGAATGGTGTGGAAGTCATCCAGACCGATCTTGCTGCCATATATATGACGTAGATAGCAAACATACCGAGGTGATTGTTTGTTTTATTTCTTCTTACATTACACTTTATCAACACAATCATTATTCATCTTCGCTTGGTTTGGTGCCAATTTTAGTATTTTTATTCCCTACTCCCTGTGGATACGATACCCCACTCACTTGGGATTTATTACTTCGACAAACCCGTGCACTTGCGGGTCACACGCAAGGAGCATTGTCAAGTTTTTGGCACCATTGCTGGGGAGTAGGCATTTAGAGATACTTTGCACTTTGTTATCTTAGCCATTCGTCATTCATTCTACTTCACATCTTATTCTATCATCGTTCTGATTTGTTTTCTTTGTTTTGATGCAACTGCAGGTTATGACCCGAATGAATCCTTTGATATTGATTGAAGGTGATCCTGAACTTGAACGTACACTCAGATGAAAAGGTAAAGAACCCGTGCAAGAACCGTCAAATCTAGTTGAAATGGAAGTTTAAGGGTCTGACAACATGGCAGAATAGAATGAACAACAGAGAACACTTTCTGATTATGCCAGATCGTCAGTATTGGAGACACAATCCGGCACTGCGTGGCCCCCGATTACAGCACCGAACTTTGAGCTAAAACCAGCATTTATCCAAATGATACATCAGCCGACGCTGTTCAATGGTTTGGTAGATGAGGATCCAAACAACCATATTGAAATCTTCTTGGAAGTTTGTGACATGCTGAAGATTAACAATGTTACTGATGATGCTATAAGATTAAGAGCTTTCCCATTCTCTCTAAAAGAAAGAGAAAAGCAGTAGCTACATTCTTTACCACGAGCATCCATCACGACATGGAATGAAATGGTCAAAGCTTTTCTTGTAAAGTACTTCCCTCGGGGAAATCGGCGAAGTTTCATAATGAAATATCATCATTTGTTCAGATGGAGCTTGAATCCTTGTTTGAGACATGGGAGCGATTCAAGGACCTCCTGTGGAATTGTCCACAGCATGGTTTCCCCGAATGAATGATCATTCAGACCTTTTACAACCTGTTGAATCCAAGTACAAGACAACTTCTAGATGCCACCGTAGGAGGTACAATGGGGAACAAGACACTTGAAAAAGCTCAACAGTTGGTAGAGGAAATGGCCATGAATAGCTACCAATGCAATGCAAGGGAAAAGAATAAAATAGCCGGCCTCCATGAAATTGATGCGGTTACATCCTTAGCAGCCCAAGTAGAGGCATTGAGCAAGAAATTGGATACGTTGACTTCACCGAGGGTGGTCACGATCATTAGTTGTGATGGTTGTGGGGTTCACATATACCGTCTAATTATCCTATTTCAATTGCTACTTCATCCCTGACTAAACAAGTAAACTTTGTGGGCAATTCGGGAAGGGTACAAGGTAATTCTTAAAGTAACACCTACAACCAAGGGTGGAGGAACCACCCCAATTTTTCATAGAATAACCAAGGGCAGCAAAAGGCCATAGCACCACCAGGTTTTCAACAACAACAAGCCCCGAACATGGAGAATAGAGTTTCAAACTTGGAAACCTGGATGACCAACTTAGAGAAAGCCTTAACTAGATTTGTGCAATCTTCGGATACACGGTTCCAATCGGTCAAGGCTACACTTCATAACCATACCGCTTCATTGCACAATTTAGAAAATCAAGTGGGGTAAATTGTGAAGTCTCTATCGGAGAGACCACAAGGAAACTTGTCAAGTAATACAGAGACTAATCCGAGAGAACATGTGAAGGAGATCACTTTGAGAAGTAGTCATGAGGTTGATGGTAGGCTTCCAAGTGAGAAGACCTATGTTGAAGCACCTGAGGTCGTGGAGGTTGAGGAGAGACCTAACAAAGAGAAGGAGGTGGCACCACCACCTTACAAGCCAAGAATCCCGTATCCTTCAAGATTGAAGAATGACCAAAATGATGAGCAATACAAGAAGTTCTTGGGTCTTTTCAAGCAATAGCACATCAACATTCCTTCTGTGAAGGCCTCGTCTCAAATGCCTCGGTATGCTAAGTTCATGAAAGATCTTTTGACCAACAAGAGGAAGTTGGAGGAGAGTGTATCGGTGATCTTAGATGCCTCTTGTTCGGCGGTGTTGCAAAAGAATATGCAGAACAAGAAGAAAGACCCCGGAAGCTTTGTGATTCCGTGCAACATTGGCAATTTGGGTGAAGAGATGGCATTGGCGGATTTAGGGGCTAGTATTAACGTCATGCCATACTCATTCTTTTAGAAGCTAGGCTTGGGAGAGCCTAGGAACACTCGGATGACATTACAATTGGTGGACAGAATGGTGAGACATCCGAGGGGCATCATTGAAGACATGCTTGTCAAGGTGGACAAGTACTAAGGTAATGGAACAAGCACCACTCTTTGGGATTGATCAACTCATAAATTGCAAGAAAGAGATTTTGGGTTTGGAAGAAGACGTGGGTAGGATATTGAAGCCATCCAATGACCCACCTGTGCTAAGTTTGGACAATTCCCAACCCAAATTGTTTCCTTGGAGGCCAAAGGTAAGATGGTTGGACTCTCCAACATACATTCCATCCCATCAAGTAGATTTTTGGTTTAAAGGAAGTAGCTATGCAATGTCTAGTTGGGAGGAACACACTCTTTTTAAGCCTCCATAAGCTAAGCAAGAGATATGTCATGCTAAGTGACGCAAAACAAGCGCTTCTTGAGAGGCAACCCAAGCATTTATTGCTTTTCTAGATCTTAGTTTAGTTTTATATGAATAAGATCTTGAGAGTTGGTGTTTTGATTCTTATTTTCCGTTGCTATGTTTTTCCTGTGGATCATTGTAGTTTTTATGTGCTTAATTGCGTGTGGCGAAGTTCTTGGTCGTTCGAGCATGTTTTTCATGATTCTCTGATATAGGTTGCATTGTAGAAGCTAGCTCTAAGTGTGTTTACATGTTTAGGAATTTTCTGCAGAGCCTGGAGATTTTTCTAAGTAATCCAGAGAATGCACACAGCCGTGTGGAAATTCCACAAGGGCCTGTGTCTCTACTAAGAGCTCATCCCGAGACGACACAGAGGCGTGCATCTGCCCTGTGGACGACCTTGTCAAGGTTACATGCCCATGTAAAATTTCCACACGGGCGTGTGTTCCTCTACAAAGACTTAGAAATTTATCCTGAGTCCACAAGGGCGTGCGGGTTCCCCTGTGGATGATCCGGTGACAAACACACAGGCGTGGGTAATTTCCACACACCCGTGTGGATCTCTGCAAAGCAGTTCTCCTCCACCTCGAGAACACACAAGGGCGTGCGAGTGCCCCTGTGAGTGCCCTTGTGAATTTCCACACTCCCATGTAGAATTTCCACATGGGCGTGTGGATAACTTAGAGAAATTTCTCGGGTGGACAAAGAAGCCATAGGGGCGTGCATCTGCTCCTGTGGGTCAGGCGCACAGGCGTGCAAAATTTCCACATGCCCGTGTGGATGCATTAAGAGCAGAAGGGTGTTATCTAGAGAGCATACAGGGGCATGTGTCTGCCCCTGTTAGCTCTCCTGTGGAGTCACACGGGCGTGGGTAAGTTCCACATGCCCGTGTGGATGTACAGAACTGAAAAGGTAGTGTTTTCTCTTTATAAATTTATTTTGCCTTTACATTTTTCACTCCCAAACATTTTGAAAATGCATCCTTGCACTCTCCCGACCTTTTACCATCATTTTAGAGGGTTGTTACTTGAGTTTTCCGTCCATTTTCTAGTCTTCCATTCTCATTTCATCAATAAGCTTCACTTTCCCTTTTGTTCGCCCAATCTTTATTTATTTTGCAGCACCGACTCATCTTCTCCAACAGCGGTAGCAGATGGCCAGTGATTGACATCGACACTTGAGATGTCTTTACCTTCTTTGTTCTTATTTTTCACATTCTATTTTTGCATTCTATTTTGGATTTATACTGCTCAGAAAGGATCCTTCTTCTGAGTCTATCTTTTATTTTTGTTGTTTCGAGTTGTATTTCATTGCTTTATCTTTTATATACTCGAGTTATTTTTGTTTATTGAGATTCACTAAACCCCCTTGTGTATGCGTGCAGATGGCCTTGTCAGTATGGAAATTGAGGATTAGTCATAGATATGGTCAATATGTTTTACACAAGGCCGTGTGTGCTTCATAACTCGTTGGAATTCAACTTCAAGGATCTAGCTCCATCAAATACACTACTAGGAGTTCAGGGGAGTATTGTTTCAGTTGCCCACTCCCACACATACTTTTGAGTGATTTACTTTTTATTGTGCTTGCATGGTACATTGAAGGAAATGTACATCTTAAGTGTGGGGGAGAGTTCACATTGCACATGCCCTTTATATAAATTTTGATTGACATACATGCTCACGTAGCCAATAGCAGTTCACCTTAGTTGTAATGATTGTATTCTTGAGTTTAGGAGAATTTTAACATTGAATGTTCTCGTGCTCTAGTTTGTTGTTGAATTTCTAGGATTTTTTGCCCGATTGACACTTGTTGCACCACTCGCTCATGAAACTCTCTTGGAAACTCAAGTTTGATGTTTAAGGGACTAATTAGTTTTGTTTCTTGTGTTATTTAGCTAAAAAAAATTGAAAAAAAGAAAAATAGAAAAAAAATAGATATATATTGTTTAGTTGTGCATTTGGGGTGGAAAGAGCTACCACCTATGAAGTATGAAGCTACTCTCATGAGTCAGATATTAGTTATGCCCTAATGAGAGAAAGTGCTATCTCATGGGATAGTGAAAACTACCACCCCCAGTAGAAAGAGCTACCCCCTCAAAAGTGTGAAAGCCACCTTAGTGGCAGCTTTGGAAAGGGCTGTCTTAGACGATGTGTGAAGCTACTACCATCTTTTTGTTTTGTTACGTTTTGTAGTTCAATAAGTCCCTTATGCTTGGAACATTGACGAGTATACTTTGGGTTTACTTGAGTGAGTTTACACACACTTACACGATCTCGAGTTTGTTCTTTTTTATTCGAGTTTTTAGCTAGAGCATTGATTTTTCATATTTAGTGTTGAAATTTCCCTTACTTGTAGAATGTTCTCCTTGCTTGCTTTGGTGAACCTAAGGCGAAGCACTTTCAATATTTCCTTCTTCTATACTTCAATGTTTTTTCTTGAGGACAAGCAAAAGATTAAGTGTAGGGCAGTTTGATAAGTGCTTATGCGTTAAGAATGCGAAGTATTCTTTCCTTATGATGAGCATTACTTTTATCTGATTTTAGCGCTAATACAGGTGCATTTGTGTTATTTTGTGCATGTAGGGTTGTGAAGCCAAATATGGAAGAAAGAATCGAAAGTAGATTGTGAACGCATTGTTTGATGAAATCTTGGAAGGAACAAATGCAAAGACACAAGTTGGGATCAAAGATACGTGAATGTGTGCCAACCTCCATGTATTCAAGCAATTATGATGAGTTAGAGAAGCACGAAGGCAGTCACATTTGCGTATCCCAACTTGTGCAATGATAGCAAGATCTTCACCAACGAATCTGTTTATTGAAGAAGCGATGTGATCTACGACATAAACGTGTGCCCGTTTATGTCGCCTCGATGAAAAGTGGATTTGGGAGTGTTTTGGGGGGATGGGGGAAGTATTGTAGCAGCTACTATAGCAAATCAATGTAGTAATTTACTGTAGCAGCTACTGTTTACAGCCGGCCGAAAATCAGAGTTCCAGAGATCCACATGGGCATGTGGAATTTCCACCGGCCCTGTGGAAATTCCATAGGAGCATGTGGAACATCCACTGGCCCGTGTGGATTCCCGATTCTAGCCTATTTAAAGCCGTTTTTCAGCCCGATTTCAAGATCCTTTTCCCATCTTTTCTCCATCTTTTGAGAGGGCGGGGGCTAGGGTTTAAAGGGGTTTTGGCAAGGCTTTTAGAGTAGTTCTCCGGCTTTGGCACCATGATTCTCTTGGAAGATAGTTATTGGGGGAGCTTCCGTCGGCACCGATTCAGCGATGTGTGCCCTATGCTTAACAAGGGGACCTTTGGAGAGGACGAGGACAATCCACAAGACCATCGACACGAATAACGAGATGGTTTTCCAATGGATTTCTTGTTTTTACTTTTGATTTCATTATTGATTGTATCTTACTCCATGGAGAGATAAACCCCCTAGTGGGTACTCGGCTTTGTAAACCCTAGGATGTTATTGTTTCATTGACCTTTTATTATGCTTTCCTTAAATGATGTTTTTAATTGAGTTCCAATCTTGAATTCTTGTTGAATGATTTCTCCCTTAGAGTGACACTATGGTCGAGAGTCCATCTTGGTAGCTTTTGTGGATGAGTGATACACCATGAGGGTTAGACAATGCTAGATTGGAGAGGGTTCAGAGAGTGAGTTGAGAGGTAGCGGAGCATCCCCTTTCCCCTCCGGTGTGATTTATCCTACCTCTATTTCCTAGAGTTCTTTGCGGTCACAATAGAGTGAACTGCTAAAGGATGAACTCTGTTGGGTCTTAGTTGCACGAGCGACAGAGTAAAGCATTGAAGTGAACTTTAGTATCTGGGACTTAATTGTAACTAGGGGTCTTTCGCCTGGACCAAAGGATTAGCTCTACATATAGGAATAGGGTTTATCACTTCGAATCCGTAGAACTCCATGCTTCTTTGCACAGTGTGAGGTGTTGAGACTGAGCGATTTCTCCACCGAGACATAGTGTAGAGTTAGTCACGGTTGACCTTAAGTTTGTTACCGTGTATTTTAGGATTTCCACGACTCATTAAGCATCAGTTAGGAGACATAATAGTTGGTTTTGCACTTGAAGCAATAGTTCTAGGGGGAGCAATGTCCGAGTGCCCCACTTATATCGATTGCCTTTCCTCTCATTTCATTGTGCCTGTCTTTCTTGTTTCTTTTAGTTCTTTTCATAACAATCTCATTCACACTATCATCAATTCATTCTCATCATAGTTAAATAGCAATTGTTGTGTTTCTATTCACTATTCTCAGTAGATAAGATACCCACTCACCTGGGATTTATTACTTCGACAAACCCGTGCACTTGCGGATCACATGCAAAGGGTGTGTGAACACTCATGCCAACCACATGTGTCTTGCTTTTATTTTTTAAATATTATTTTTTTTAGATTATCACAATTTCCAATATCACAATCCCACTTAATACAACAATAATATGAAGCTATTAGCCCTAGCTATTTATGGTTAGGCACATAGATCTTTTTCTTTCCTTGTTGCTCTATCAAGAACTAAAAGATAGATAAACTAAACTCAAACATATTATTTTTTAAATTTTTTGATAAATACTTTTTAAATCTATTTTCTCCTTTTCTATGATTTGAAAAACTTCTATTTTTCTTACAGGATGCTTACCAAAAATCTAACAATGTGCTAATCAAATTTTATTCAATTCTTTCCTTACTTATCAGTAGTAGATGCCACAACCAGTCTATTTCAGATAAAATCATTCCTCATTTAATTTGTCTCTTTCCTAGTAATGCCTAACATCTATCTTACCTTTATTTCTCATTTTGGCCATGCATAACTGATAAGTATGTTGTTTCTTAGTAGCCCAACATCATCATAGTTGTATTAAAAACCAATCTATAAAACTTACATTTTAATTTAAGAGATATTCTATGATCGCATAAAACACTAATAACCCCTTCTACTTTATTTAACCTACTTTAATTTTATTTGTGCCATCTTCTATAAGTTCCTCACTATCTTGAATTATAAAGCTTAGGTACCGAAACTTTCTATCCGTAAAAAAATCGAGCACCATCAATCTCTCTCATTTATACTCACTTTATTACTAAAAGTTACATTATAGACTTTCTATATTTACCCTACTTAACATAAAACTCTGAGCTTCATCAGTGTTTCTTCTCAATTTCAATTTTAGGTTAAACACTTTTTCTACTTTTAACACTAGTGCTTCTTACAATATTACAGCATTTTATAGAATGTCAATGTGGTAGTGCAAGCATTAATAATAACTTTATTTAAAAATGGAAAACTTATGGATCAAGACAAAGAAAAGAAGTAGAAATTCTGAAGTAGTTGTACTAAAATATTATTTTATTAAAAAATCTATATAATTAAATGATAAAATTAAGATTTATCAGATGATAATGTATTACTACTGGATGTCAAATTCTAGAATTTAACACTTCACATTCTTTATCAGAAGAAATAAGCAATTTTGATCATTAAAATTGTAGAATTTAGCATTGTATCCATACAAATCCTAGAGATCTCCAAGTAATGAAATAAACCAAAACCCATGATCCAAACTCTGTTATTTAGCTACAACATTGGCCATCTAAAAAGCAATTAACACATGTAATAAATCATCATTATCAGCCATTTCTAACTAATTTTAAAGATCCCACAATCTCCTTCTTTATATAGTTAAAGTTAAAAACCTTTGCTATGCTGACACACTAACTATGAATTTCACCTCTTATTCTATGTTATTTTTTCTTCAATTTTCATTTTAGGTTCTTAGAATGAGAATTTGGACTCCAAACACCTATCAAAATAATATATAGTCAAACAAAACACCTTCAGAAAGAACTAACTTATGCAACATTGATGTTCCCTCGAAGAACATTGATTGCACACCCTCGATGAACTCTTGAAGCTATGAAAGTAATAACAAATAAATAAATAAATAAATGACACTATAAGAAAACCAAAGGAAAAAAAATTGTTTGTTTGCATAATCATCCTAACCTCTTGGGGAGTGATTCCAGAAAAGCCAAACTTATTGATCCACATTAATTCAACTTCTATTGTTGTGTGAATAATGAAATGCTTTATATTCACTATTGCAAACATTCTTTTGATGCCATTAAATAACAACCATAAGTAACCCTATCAACAAACAAGAATATTATCATATCAATTATAGTAACAACACAAAATTTTATACAGAATTGAGATAGAAGATGAAATGAAAAGCAGCTAAAATCTTGGTCTCTCATGTTCCTTCTGCAAGGACAAAAATGATAGCATATATAGTTTTTTTTAAAAAAAAGGCAATACTAGTGTGAAATTGATTTGTCTAATAAGACTTTGCATTACCCAAATACAATCTTAGGGATAAGGTCTTAACCTATCACCACATCAACAATAGGGTCATATAAATCCTATAAGAAAATACTATTACAATTAACAAAAACTATGATGAGAATAATTTCTCTAGTTCATGTTGCCTGTGAGAATATAAGCATGCACTCACATGGAAAGTGGCTAGTGCCTTTGAAAGAAGAATCTTCGCCTTAGCAGATGAGTCTATTCCTCTTAAAAGAATCCACATAATATTGGGATTTGCACTTAAACCACTTAAGCCTTTCTCTTTTTTCTTTTGTAAGAGAGAATTTAACTCTGCTAAAGAGAATTGCAATGATCTAACATGATGTAATTTTTTCAGTTTGTCGTAAATCCCACGGTAGTCATCACTGCAGAACCACTCTCGTTCTGGTAGTTCCTATTTCAGGATGTGACAAACCAAGAAATCATTTGAAAGAAAGAGTTAATAAACTATTGGAGAAATAAAGAAACCACAATGTACCCTTTAAATCAACAATATTACTCTCCTTTAAGCAACCAACATGATATTCCATCTCGCACTGAGATAATGATAAAGAAAAAAAATTCTTTCACTAATAAAAATGGAGAAAGATGAGTAAATCCTACTAAAGTAAGAAGTGCATGAATCTGACCTGATAGCAAATCAGAACAGTACATGGACCTAACATTTATGACTTGTTGAAGTCAAGGCCTTTGCAATGTAATAAAAACATGAGAAGAAATCAAACTATTATAGTAAATCAAATTGAAGCCTTAAAAAAGCAGTCATGTAGTTAGCTGACATAAGATTGCATCCTTATGAGGATTGGCCAACCTGCATATAGCGCTAACACCAACATAGTCTCCTTGCTCAGTTATGACACGACTACATCATTGGTAGATTTCTTCAATCTATTCAACATTAGCAATCTTTGCAACAACTTATGTATTATTTTTCTGACCGCCATCCATTCCTCTAGGATGTAAATTTGTACACCAATGACAATGGCAACCCCCTTTAGGAATTTTTTATAGCCCAACACATTCGGTGACAAAATGGAATGATCCAAGCATGTGATAAGTAAACAACAAAAAAAAATTATGATTGATACATAAAAGAAAAAAGAACAAATTTTACCCTTGTGAAAAACTCTAGGATAGAGATCACATATGAGAAGATCACCACCATCTTCGCAAATGTTGCAAAGATCATTAGTTCACATGTAGGAAGCTTTTGATCTTTAGATAAGAAGATGACTAGATCATGGAGTGACACACCATCCAATGTGAAGATGTGTTTGTATCTGGAAATCACATGTTAGAATAGTTAGTACAGAATTAGGATGGTTATCCTTGCAACAATAAAGTTATAAAATTTTAGTGAAGAAAAACTCACGGATTATGCCTTTTAGCCTAGCATGTGATTCAAATTGTGAAGGACTAACCTACACATGATATATTATATCATTAAAAATCTAAAAAAATAGATAAAATAAAAATTAGTATTATAAAACTACACAACCCAAAAAATTCACCACAGTCTTGCATTGGCTACACAAAATTCAAAAATCCACTAAATAGCCATCCACTAAAGTCTAAATGAAAAAGTATATCAAATGAAGAAACATAATATAAATCATAATTCAATAAATTAAGCAAACTAATCAAAGCTCACAACCTGAACACGAACATAGTACCCCACTTTTACTCTAGTAGGTATCATATCACTTGAGAAAACCAACTTATGCATGCCAATATCCCTAATTAGTTAGAAATAAAAAATTAAGAAATTACAAATTTATCAATTAAGTGGTGAATAGTGGAATTAGTCAAATAAAATGAACTAAACTAACCTACCTGTTAGTTAACCTTCCACGACATGTTTTCCTTTGAACTGTTGTAGCCTTAGGAGCCTTATTAGTAGTTTGTGGCGTAGAAACATGCTCTTTTGTTACCGAAAAAAATGTATCTTTGATATAAAAACATATGTTTCTGGTACATAAAAGAGTGTCTTTTTTACAGAAATAGATGCCCTTAATAAAGATGTAAACACTTTTGGTCCAACCGCCATTAGTACAGACGCAGCCACAGATATCTTTGGTGCTGAAGTAGGCATAGAACATGTTGTTTCTGAATAGTATAATTTGGCTCTGATACAAAAAGAGATGTTTTAGTGTATATATATGTGTTTCTGATACAAAAGGAGTTGTCATTGATTTAGAAACATTTTCCAAAATGAGGAGTGCAAAATCAAGTGCTTTTTCTATGAAGCATAGTTCTTTGATGTTAAGAGAAGATTACCATATCTAATGACCAAACTCGTCCGTCTCCATCTCCTTTCCTTTCTAGCCATCGTCCACCATGGAAGAAGCTGTGAAGCTGAAGATCACCGTGTCAAGGATTGCTTTTGTTCAAGTAAAGGTATGGAGGAGTTCTAGAACCTTTGGAACAAAGGGAGAAAAGGCGAGAATGAGGAAGAAAAGCTTGTAAGGAAGAAAATAAAAAGAGAAGGCAATAGAGATGTGAAAAGAAGATAAAGAGAATGAGAATATATAAAGAAAGGAGCAAAAGAAAGGTGGATGAATTTACCAAAGTACTCCTTTGGGTGGTTTGTGCTTTTGCCCAATCACTTCTATTTTCATACTTTATTACTATTAAAGTTAGTATGTCTTTTAACTTTAAAACTTTTTATGGTATATATGTTTACTTTTCTGATCCTATTTCTATTTTTAGAAAAATAGAAAAATTAATTATAAAAAAATTGAAAAAAGAGATGAACCATTTCCTTGAAGTTTGAGACTAAAGTAGAGGGCCAAAATGGGGAGGTGGAGGGATAGCATAGAGCATTTAGGGGATGCGTGGCCAGATGATACGACCTCTCGGAGATGAACAATTCATGGAGGAAAAGCATTTCTCACAATTGAGGTCAGCGAAAAATAGCAACTCGTGATACTCACGACTCATCCAATTGAACATATTAACAAAATGAAATATAATAGAAATGGGGTATCTTTCCTGCTAAGTAAGGCCAATTGTGTCATTTGAGTCTCATCAGCAAGGGTAACTTTTTTGGGGTAAAGCACAAGATGCCTCTAAATCATAAAATATATAATCTCTGCAATCTCAAGATATCATTTTGGTAAAGAGAAATACAGAAATTAGGAAAAATACATTGTTATAAATAATTTAATCAGCATATAGAAATATTGGCAGAACAGATCATTTGTGTTGAATTACAAAGCCTGTGAAAATGCCTTACATGGAAAAATAATGGCATCAAAATTAGAATTTGAACATTTTATTTAAATTATAATTAACATAAGTAAATAAAAAATCAATATTCTATTGAGAAATATTCTAATTTTTTTATTATGATTTTCTTAATATTTTTCTTGTTTTACAAAATTAATGAAAAACTGATTACATATTGAGTCAAATCAATTAAACTTGCTATCCATGGTACCCTATTCTTGGTACGTCAATGTCCCTCTTGCTTATAAATAATAAATCTCACTATGTTTACATCGTTTTCTAATAAATTCTTATAAAAATAAGAGAATGTTCAAATTACTTTTAATTTGTTTTCAAGAAAAATAGTACAAATAATTATTTTTATGAATAATGATATTCTAATATGAGAATGATGGATAATTTCATAGTTAATACGTTAAAGTTACATTGAAACTAATATCCATCATTCTAATGTGAGAATGATGGAAAATAAGCCCATCACAGTCATACGCATCCTAGCTTTTCATATGAATAAATATAATTAAACATTATTTTTTTCTTTTTTTTGATTTATAATAAAATATTTGATTTAATTTGAATCCAAATTAGTTGATATAAACTTATATTTCCCATGCCCCCTAGGTTAATATTACTTCCAAGAGCACATCATACAACACAAATAACACTAATTATAAAAGAATGCATAATTAAATTAACAATACCATTGTCATAAATAGCAAACTTGTGATTTATGACACATAAAAAATTAAAGATGTATAATATGTTTATTGCACCTTCTTCAGTTTTCTTCTTAATGATGAACAAGTGAAATTTTAAACAACAACAATCATTGTATTTTTTTAATTATTTTTAATAAATTCATCAAAATGAAAGTGAGGAACAATCATCATATGAATTTTTATTTATTTTAAAATAATGCTAAATAACTTATTGTTGTAAACAATAATATTCAAATTTATATTCATAAATAATTATTTAATTAATACCACAACAGTTACATTGAAACCAATTTGTCTTGTACATGGACAACAAACTCATGCCAACCAAGTTTGTTTTGGTTTTATTTATAAATAAATATAACTAAAAAAATTCTTTTACTTTTAAAATCTCACAACTTCAAATTAAAATTAAGTAGCATAAACTTACATTTCTAATATCACAATAACAATTAATAAAATAACAATAACAGTTGTTAGTCCTAACTATTTTGGGTCAGCCACATGAATCCTTCTCTTCTGTGTTAATTAATCAAGGACCAAAATACTAGATAAACTAAGCTCAAACATATCACTTTAGAAAGTTTTTGTTCAACGTTCTTTACGACTTCCATGTCCATTTCTATGTTACTATTTTGAAAAGATTCAATTTTTCTTATAATTGTATCTATTAGTCATATAAGAGCAAGTCCATACCATCATAATTGATTCTAGATTGTCAGTAATAGATGCTACTATATACATATCATATAAAAGCATTCTTTAATTGTCAAACCTAGTACCATCTAGCATACATCTCATAATTCTCTTTTCAATAAATTCCATCTTTTCAGTATGTTATTTTTTAACAGCCCAACATTTGACCTTTTAATTTAAGAGTTATTCATTATCACATAAAACTCTAAAAGTCTCCCCCTATTTTATTCAACCGGTATTAATCCAATTTGTGACATCTTTTATAAATTTCCATCATGGGATTATAAAGCCTAAACATTGACAACTTATAATTCTAACAATTTTAGTGTAATTCATCCTATCCCGTCACCCTTATCGATTCACCTTATTACTACAATTACATTATATATATTTTTCCTTTATCCAATTTAACTGGAAAGACATAGGTTTTAAAATGTTTCTATATTATTATAACTTTAAATTGGCATCTTACCTACTTTCATCCACTAAGCCTACAACATTACAATCCCGTATAATTATCCTTACAAAACCACAACATCTAATACAATGTTAATAATGTGATAATACAAAATAATATTAATAGTACCATTATTGAAAAATGACAAACTTCTAGATTATGACATAGGAAGGAAAGTAGGATTTTCCCAAGTAGTTGTACTTAAATTTTATTATATTAAAAAATTTATGAAAATAAATGATAAATCTAAGATTTGTAGGAAGAAAAACTCTTTTCACTGGGATTATGGGATTTGCCATAATATTTTGGGTTATGTTATAAACTTATTTTGGTATCTAGTATATGCCTTTTCTTTTGTACATATATCGAATATCTATTTTGCAAGCGATAAAAATTATAAAATGAATGATTTATAGGGTTCCCTCTGTGATTCTTGAATAAAGTGTTGATTTTATAATTGAGAAAAATCATATTTTTTTAACATAAAAAATGATCTAATTTTTATGTTAACAATTAGTACCCAATGGTAAACAAACATGCAAATGTCATAGGCATGGCAAGCACTTGTGGTCTTGGCACGAATGTTTTCTCTTGCCAGACCTCTCGTGATTCTCGTCGACTCGGTTCGAGCCGTCTCATTCGTTTTGCTACCGGCCAACCGTTGGGTCTTGCCCGCTCTTCGCGCTTTGCCATCATGAATTTCAAGTGCATTATTTTATATGTGAAAAAATTTGAAAAATTCACTTTTTTTAATTCTAAATGCTTGGATATTTCTTAGAGTAGGTAACATTTAAACTTTCATAATACTATCTTGGTGTGCATTTTTTGGAAGTGTGTGTATATATATCTTAATATCTCAATTTGGTGCTTATAAATGCTTGCCTTCTTTTTGTCTTTGATCATGGTTGTCCAAATTAAAATATATGAAATTTTTATGTTATATTTCACAGTAAAACATATGAGGAACACGGTTGAGATCAAACCTTTTTGTTTTCAATTTTTCATTCTATCTAATTTCGCTCATACTACATAACACTCAATGATTATTTAACTTCATAACAAAAACATAGTCAACATCAAAGTTCAACTAATTATAGATAAGTACAAAAACAATTAAGGAAATTGCTTTATTTTTTTAATTATGAAAGTTTACATCTATTCTTAGATATGTTAGTACAAGTGTAATATAAAACATGGATAGTTGAGTTGAATTTGAAATTGATCTTGACGCTTATTGGATGATTCCTTGCTTGGTTACTCCTTTTGATTAATAGGAAAAAAAAATAGAAAGGTTCCATAATAGATAATAGATTTCATTGTTTTTCTAACCATTATCCATTAATTGCTTCTTACAAAGTTACAGCATTCAATAGAATGTCAATGTGGTAGTGCAAGCATTAATAATAACTTTATTTAAAAATGGAAAACTTATGGAACAAGACAAAGAAAGAAAGTATAAATCCTGAAGTAGTTGTACTTAAATATTATTTTATTAAAAAATCTATATAATTAAATGATAAAATTAGGATTTATAGGAAGAAAATGTATTGATTATCTGAAAGGCAATTAATAGATATAAAGAAACATTACTAATAGATGTCAAATTCTACAATTTAACACTTCACATTCTTTATTAGAAGAAACAAGAAAGTTTGATCATTCAAAATGCAGAATTTATCATTGTATCCACACAAATACGAGAGATTTCTAAGTAATGAAATAAAACAAAGCCCGTGATCTAAACTCTGTTATTTGGCTACAACATTGGCCATCTTAAAAGCAATTAACACATGTCATAAATCATCATTATCAACCATTTCTAACTGATTTTAAAGCTCCCACAATCTCCTCCTTGATATAGTTAAAGTGAAAAACCTTTGTTATGCTGACACACTAACTATGAATTTCACCTCTTATTCTACATTATTTTTATTCTCTTTTCATTTTAGGTTCTTAGAAAGAGAATTTGGACTCCAAACACCTTTCAAAATACTATACAGTCCAACAGAACACCTTCAGAATGAATTAACTTATGCAACATTGATGTTCCCTCGAAGAAGATTGATTGCACACCCTTGATGAACTCTTGAAGCTGTGAAAGTAATAATAAATAAATAAATGACATTATAAGATAACAAAAGAAAAAAAAAATTTGTTTGCATGATCATCCTAACCTATTGGGGAGTGATTCTGGAAAAGCCAAACTTATTGATCCACATTGATTCAACTTCTATTGTTGTGGGAAGAATGAAATGCTTTATCTTCACTATTACCCACATTCTTTTGATGGCATTAAATAACAACCATAAGTAACCCTATCAACAAACAAGAATATTATCATATCAATTATAGTAACAACACAAAATTTTATAAAGAATTGAGATAGAAGATGAAATGAAAATGCATCTATCAAACTCACTTGTCCTTGAGATTCCCTCATGGTTGCAACAAGCGAGAGTTCAGCAACTTGATCACCCAACGCACGAAGTATCCTAGTTGACACAACAGATGACCTATAATATTTTTTTCAATAGTAATATGCATTTGAACTTTTAGCAAAGGATCAAGCTCAAATTCAAACACAAATCTCTTACTCTACTATTAAAATTGCACAATAAACACTAGAAAAATCTTGGTCTCACATGCTTTTTCTACAAGGACATAAATGATACCAAATATAGTTTTTTTAAAAAAAGGCCATACTAGTGTGAAATTGATTTGTTTAATAAAACTTTGCATTACTCTAATACAATCTTAGGGATATGGTCTTGACCTATCACCACATTAACAATAGGGTCAAATAAATCCTATAATAAAAAAGTATTACAATTAACAAAAATTATGATGAGAATAATTTCCACAATTCATGTTGCCTGTGAGAATATAAACATGCACTCACATGGAAAGTGGAGAGTGCCTTTGAAAGAAGAATCTTCGTCTTAGCAGATGAGTCTATTCCTCTTAAAAGGCTCCACTTAATATTGAGATTTGGGCTTAAGCCACTTATGCCTTTGTCTGTTTGCTTTTGTAAGAGAGAATTTAAACTCTACTAAAGAGAATTGCAATGATCTAACATGAACTAATTTTTTTTCAACTTGTCGTAAATCCTACGGTAGTCATCACTGCAAAACTACTCTCCTTCTGGCAGTTCCTATTGCAAGATGTGACAAACCAAGAAATCATTTGAAAGAAAGAGTTAAAAAAACTATTAAAGAAACAAAGAAACCACAATGTACCTTTAAATCAACAATATTACTCTTCTTTAAACAACCAACATGATATTCCATCTCTCACTGGGATAATGATAAAGAAAAAATCTTTCACTACTAAAAATGGAGAAAGATGAGTAAATACTACTAAACTAAGAAGTGCATGAATCTGACCTAATTGCAGATTAGAATAGTACATGAACCTAACATTTATGACTTGTTGAAGTCAAGGCCTTCGCAATGTAATAAAAACATGAGAAGAAATCAAATTATTATAGTAAATCAAATTGAAGGCTTAAAAAAGCAGTCACGTAGTTAGCTGACATGAGATTGCATCCATATGAGGACTGACCAACCAGCATATAGCGCGGACACCAACATAGTCTCTTTGCTCAGTTATGACACAACTACATCATCGGTAGATTTGTTCAATCGGTTTGATATTAGCAATCTTTGCAACAACGTATGTATTATTTTTCCGACCGCCATGCATTCCTCTTAGCTGTAAATTTGTACACCAATGACAATGACAGCCCCCTTTAGGAATTTCTAATAACCCAACATATTACTGCAACAAAATGGAATAACACAAGTAGGTGACAAGTAAGCAACAAAAAAAATTATGATTGATACATAAAAGAAAAAAGAACAAATTTTACCCTTGTGAAAAACTCTAGGACAGAGATTACATCTGAGAAGATCACCACCATCTTCACAAATGTTGCACAGATCATTAGTTTCACATGTAGGAAGCTTTTGATCTTTAGATAAGAAGATGGCTAGATCATGAAGTGACACACCACCCATTGTGAAGATGTGATTGTATCTGGAAATCACATGTCAGAATAATTAGTACAAAATTAGGTTGGTTATCCTTGCAACAATAAACTTCTAAAATTTTAGTGAAGAAAAACTCACGGCTTATGCCTTTTAGCCTAGCATGTGATTCAAATTGTGAAGGACTAACCTACACATGATATATTATATCATTAAAAATCTAAAAAAATAGATAAAATAAAAATTAGTATTACAAAACTACACAACCCAAAATTCACCACAGTCTTACAGTGGCTACACAAAATTCAAAAATCCACTAAATAGCCACCCACTAAAATCTAAATGAAAAAGTATATCAAATGAAGAAACATAATATGAATCATACTTCAATAAATTAAGCAAACTAATTAAAGCTCACAACCTGGACACGGACATAGTATCCCACTTTCACTCTAGTAGGTATCGTATCACTTGAGAAGACCAACTTATGCATGCCAATATCCCTAATTGGTTAGAAATAAAAAAAAATTAATAAATTACAAATTTATCAATTAAAGTGGTGAATAGTGGAATTAGTCAAATAAAATGAACTAAACTAACCTACTTCATAGTTAACCTTCCACGGCATGTTTTCCTTTGAACTGTTGTAGCCTTAGGAGCCTTATTAGTAGTTTTTGCGATAGAAACATTCTCTTCTATTACCGAATAATCTTTTGATATAAAAACATATGTTTTTGGTGCATAAAAGAGTGTCTTTTTTACCAAAATAGATGCCTATGATACAGATGTCGGCACTTTTGGTCCAACCTCTATTGGTACAGATGCAGCCACAGGTATCTTTGGTGCTAAAGCAGGCGTAGAACATGTTGTTTCTGAATAGTATAATTTGGCTCTGATATAAAAAAACATGTTTTAGTGTATATAAATGTGTTTCTGATACAAAAGGAGTTGTCATTGATGTAGAAACATTTTCCAAAATGAGGAGTGAAAATTCAAGTGCTTTTTCTATAAAGCATAGTTCTTTGATGTTAAAAGAAGATTACCATATCTAATGACAAACTCGTCCATCTCCATCTCCTTTCCTTTCCAGCCATCGCCTGCCAGGGAAGAAGCTGTGAAGCTGAAGATCGCTTTTATTCAAATTAACGTATGGAGGAGTCCTAGAAGCTTTGGAACGAAGGGAGAAAAAGGAGAATGAGGAAGAAAAGCTTGTAAGGAAGAAAATAAAAAGAGAAGGAGATGGAGATGTGAAAAGAAGAGAATGAGAATGAGAAGATATAAAGAAAGTGCCAAAGAAAGGTGGGTAAATTGACCAAATTACCCCATTGGGTCATTTGTGCTTTTTCCCAATCACTTCTATTTTCATACTTTATTACTATTAAAGTTAGTATGTATTTTAACTTTAAAACTTTTTATGGTATATGTGTTTACTTTTCTAACCCTATTTCTTTTTTTGGAAAACTAGAAAAATTAATTATAAAAAAATTCAAAAAAGAGATGAACCACTTCCTTGAAGTTTGAGACTAAAGTAGTGGGGCAAAATGGGAAGGTGGAGGAAGAGCATAGGGCATTTAGGGGACGCGTGGCCACGAGATGAGATGATAGGACCTCTCAGAGATTAACAATTCATGGAGGAAAAGCATTTCTCACAACTAAGGTGAGCCAAAAATAGCAACTCTTGATACTTACTACTCATTCAATTGTACATATTGACAAAAAAAATATAATAGAATATGGGTTATCTTTCTTGCTGAGTAAGGGCAATTGTGTCATTTGAGTCTCATCGGCAAGGGTAACTCTTTTGGGGCAAAGCGCAAGATGTCTCTAAATCATCAAAAATATAATCTCCACAATCTCAAGATATCATTTTGGTAAAGATAAATACAGAAATTAGGAAAATACATTTTTATAAATCATTTAATCAGCATATAGAAATATTGGCTGAACATATCATTTGCGTTGAAATACAGAGCTTGTGAAAATGCCTTACATGGAAAAATAATGGCATCAAAATTAGAATTTGTACATTTTATTTAAATTATAATTACGATAAGTAAATAACAAATCAATATTCTATGGAGTAATATTCTAATTTTTTTTATTATGATTTTCTTAATATTTTTCTTGTTTTACAAAATTAATGAAAAATGATTACCTATTGAGTCAAATCAATTAAACTTGCTATCCATGGTACCCTATTCTTGGTACGTTAGTGTCCCTCTTGGTTATAAATAATAAATCTCACTATTTTTATAATCGTTTTCTAATAAATTCTTATAAAAATAAGAGAATGTTCAAATTACTTTTAATTTGTTTCAAGAAAAATAATACAAATATTTATTTTTATGACTAATGATATTCTAATATGAGAATGATGGATAATTACATAGTTAATATGAGAAAGTTATATTGAAACTAATATCCATCATTCTAATATGAGAATGATGGAAAACAAGCCCATCACAGTCATGCACCTCCTAGCTTTTCATGTGAATAAATATAATTAAACATTATTTTTTCTTTTTTTGATTTATAATAACATATATGATTTAATTTGAATCCAAATTAGTTGATATAAAATTATATTTCCCATGCCCCCTAGGTTAATGTTACTTCCAAGAGCACATCATACAATGGGTAAATTTTTCAGAAGGTCACTAAACTTTGGCTCATTTTCACTTTGATCACCGAACTTCAATTTGTATCAATTTGGTCACTCAACTTTAATTTGATTTCAATAGGTAATAAATCAAGGATTTCAACCCCCAATTGATTACATGACTGTCTAAAAATCTAAGTCAGTCCTCTCATTGACACATTATTAAGTCTATTAGAGGTGTCCACGTCATCGAAAAAAGAGCTACATCATTCATTTGGAGGTTGAAATCTCTTGATTTACCACCAAGTGAAATGAAATTTAAATTGAGTGACCAAATTGATACAAATTGAAGTTCAGTGATCAAAATGAGAATGAGCCAAAGTTTAGTGACTTACTAAAAAATTTACCCATCATACAATACAAATAACACTAATTATAAAAGAACGCATAATTAAATTAACAATACCATTTTCATAAATAGCAAACTTGTGACTCATGACACATAAAAAATTAAGATGTATAATATGTTGATTGCACCTTCTTCAATTTTCTTCTTAATGAAGAACAAGGGAAATTTTGAACAACAACATTCATTGTATTTTTTTAATTATTTTTAATAAATTCTTCCAAATGAAAGTGAGGAAGAATCATCATATGAATTTTTATTTATTTTAAAATAACGCTAAATAACTTATTGTTGTAAACAATAATATTCAAATTTATATTCATAAATAATTATTTAATTAATACCACAAAGTTACATTGAAACCAATTCGTGTTGTACATGGACAAAAAACTCATGCCAACCAAGTTTGTTTTGGTTTTATTTATAAATAAATATAACAAAAAAATTTCTTTTATCACAACTTCAAATTAAAATTAGTAGCATAAACTTATATTTCTAATATCACAATCACAATTAATAAAATAACAATAACGAGCTGTTAGTCCTAACTATTTGGGGTCTGGCACATGAATCCTTCTCTTCTATGTTAATTAATCAAGGACCAAAATATTAGATAAACTAAGCTCAAACATATCACTTCATAAATTTTTTGCGTAATGTTCTTTACGACTTCCATTTCCATTTTTATGTTACTAGTTTGAAAAGATTCAATTTTTCTTATAAGGGTATCTATTAGTCATATAAGAGCAAGTTCATACCATCATAATTGATTCTAGATTGTCAGTAACAGATGCTACTATATACATATCATATAAAAGCATTCTTTAATTGTCAAACCTAGTACCATCTAGCATACATCTCATAATTCTCTTTTCAATAAATTCCATCTTTTCAGTATGTTATTTTTTAACAGCCTAACATTGACCTTTTAATTTAAGAGTTATTCATTATCACATAAAACTCTAAAAGTCTCCCCCTATTTTATTCAACCGGTCATAATCCAATTTGTGACATCTTTTATAAATTTCCATCATGGGATTATAGAGCCTAAACACTAAGAACTTATAATTCTAACAATTTTAGTGTAATTCATCCTATCCAATCCCTCCTATCTAATCGCCTTATTACGGAAATTACATTATATATATTTTGTTTTTATTTAATTTAATAGGAAAGACATAGGTTTTAAAATGTTTCTATATTATTCAAACTTTAACTTGGCATCTTAACTACTTTCATCCACTAAGCCTACAACATTACAATCCCACATAATTGTCCTTATAAAACCACAACATCTAATATAATGTTAATAACGTGATAATACAAAATAATATTAATAATACCATTATTGAAAAATGACAAACTTCTAGATTATGACATATGAAGGAAAGTAGGATTTTCCCAAGTAGTTGTACTTAAATATTATTATATTAAAAATTTTATGTAAATAAATGATAAATCTAAGATTTGTAGGAAGAAAAACTCTTTTCAATGGGATTATGGGATTTGGCATTATATTTTGGGTTATGTTATAAACTAATTTTGGTATCTAGTATCTACGTTTTCTTTTGTACATATATAGAATATCTATTTTGCAAGAGAAAATAATTATAAAACAAATGATTAATAGGGTTCCCTCTGTCATTCTTGAATAATAAAGTGATTATTTAATAATTAGGAAAAATCAGATTTTTTTAACATAAAAACGATATAATTTTTATGTTAAAAATTATTACCCCAATGGTAAACGGCATGCAAACGTCATAGGAATGGTAAGCACCTGAATTTCAAGTGCATTGTTTTATATGTGAAAAAAATTGAAGGATTCACTTTTTCTTTTAATTCTAAATGCTTGGATTTTTCATAGAATAGGTGATAAGTGCTTGAGTGAACATGTTTTTATGCATGTTTTACATACATTGAGCATCATATTTTATACGGTTTATGTCTCATTTCGTGTATTGGGTGTTCTTTTATGCATATAGGTTGTGAAGGCATTGGGATTTCAAAAGGGAGCGAAGATAGGCTATTATGGCATAATATTGGGAGTTCTTGTACAAATCAAGTTGGAAGACACAAGAGGAGTTCGTGTATGAGGAGATGTGTGCCAACTTCCATAGTTTTTTTGCAAGCCAAGTTATTAATGGAAGGGCACAAAGGCAGCCATGTCTCCACATTCCTCCTCTTTGTAAAGATTTCAAGACCTTTCAAGACGCATTGATGAAGGAAAAAGCCAGTATAGCCTACCATATGATCGTGTGCCCGATCGTGTGGCCTTAAGAGGAGAATGTTTATCGTTGTGCAGCAGAAATACTATAGCGGAATTACTGTAGCAGAGTGTGCATTCCACGCTGCGCTGAAATTCCGCAGCGACCGCGTGGAAATTCCTGCCCGACCCACGCGGCGGCGTGGGGGCACGTGACAGACGCGTTGTGAGGCTATAAATACACCTTTTGGCCGATTCTAAGGGGACTTTTGTGGGAGCTTTGAGCATAGACATTGAGAGAGAGCGGCTAGGGGTTTGAGGAGAAGGTCTTCGCCCGATTGATAGGGAGTTCTTCACCAACTTTGATAGATTCCTTCGACGTCATAGCATTTTGGGGAGCCATTGGCAACCTAGCTTCGGAGAGGAATCCTTCAAGACGTAGAACTACCAATCAAGGCCAATCCGCCAATTCGAGGGGGTTTTCTCTATGGGTTTTTATTGCTTTTTCATTGTATTGATTATTGTTTTGTAACTAGGCCCATGGAGGGCTAAACCCTAGTAGGTATTTGGGCATGTGAACCCTAAGATTTATATTTTTTTGGATTGATTCTCTTAATGTTTCTAGTTAATCCGAGTTGTCTTGAGTTTTTAATCTTGTGATTTAATTGCTTGCTAGTGTTGTTAATCCTTGTGGTTGATTTACATTGCATGATTTAATACTTTAATGTGTGAAGTCTCCATTAGAGTTAGATTTCCAAGATTAAAGAGGGTTGAGAGGGTGAGCCTTGAGATGGAGGAATGTCCCCTTTCCCTTTCGATTGAGTGTTTCCTATCTCCAGTATTCCATATTCTCTTTGCAACCATATTTGGTGTGAGGCGTGAGATTGCTCGATTTCTCCCCTGGGACCTTGTAGGGGGTTAGGATCCTTCGACGGGAATTAGGGTTGGATCTACATTTAGGAATCGGTTTCACTCTTAGGTTTCCTTAGAGCATATTGCGGTCATATGGGGTGTGAAGTGTTGAGATTGGTCGATTTCTCCACGGGACCTTGTAGGGGACTAGTGCCTTTTGCTTGGAGACAAGGATTGGTTATCGTTGGACTACCTCGACTCATTAGACTCGATTCTAGAGCATTTAGTGAATCTTGAGCTTTAAAGAAGATCTTAGGGGATCATTGCCCGAATACCTCATCCTTAGTGATTGAGACTCTTCTACTTTTATTTCTTGCATACTTGTTTGCTTTTGCTTGCAATTAGTTCACTCCATTATATTAACCGATTCCGACTAGATAATTGAGAAGTGGTTATTACTAGTACTTCCGTTCCCTCGTGGATTCGACTCACCCGACTCAACGGGTAATTATTACTTCGACACCCGTACACTTGCGGTTCACGCACGCATATTCGGACGTGTCAATAGGTAACATTTAAACTTTCATAATACTATCTTGGTGTGCCTTTTTGGGAAGTGTGCATATATATATATCATAACATCTCAATTTGGGGCTTATAAATGCTTACCTTCTTTTTGTCTTTGATCATGGTTGTCCTAATTAAATAATAAGAAATTTTTATATTATATTTCACATTAAGACATATGAGGAACATGGTTAAGATCAGACCTTTTTTTCATTTTTCAATTTTTTATTCTATCTAATTTCTCTCATCATACATAACACTCAATGATTATTCAACTTCATAACAAAAACATAGTCAACGTCAAAGTTCAATTAATTATAGATGAGAACAAAAACAATTATGTTGACATGTAATGTTAATATACAAATAAAATTGTTGACTTATAAGGATATTGCTTTATTTTTTGAATTATGAAAGTTTAAATCTATTCTTAGATATGTTAGTACAAGTGTAATATAAGACAAGGATAGTTGAGTTGAATTTGTAATTGATCTTGATGCTTATTGCATGATTCCTTGCTTGGTTTCACCTTTTGATTAATAGGAAAAAAAATATAAATGTTAAATAATAGATAATAGATTTCATTATTTTTCTAACCATTATCCATTATTTGTTAATTAAATTTTCATGACGTTAAGAAAATAATCTAAATATTTATATATGTATTTTTTTTAATTCCTGAAACCATATCTCATTATAAAAATTATTATGTACAATTTTTATAATTGCTTCTGATTTATGTGTCAATGATACATTAAACTTACTATCTTGTCATTAGTTAAAAATTAATGATTTTGCATTTCTGAATATCATATGCAAGAGAAAATATGATTGAACAGGCATACCAAAATACTTTTTTTGAAAAGTTGTTAGGAAAAAGTTTTTCCAAAATTGACCAAACTTTGACTTGATTAATATTAATCAAAATCAAATTTTTTTTAATATTAAAAATTCATTTTATGAATAAGTTTCAATTAATAAGTTTTAAAATTAATTATTAAATTTATTTATTTAAATAATTAAATTAAATAAAAATAAATAGGTACTATAACATTTTTAGTAATTATTGTACTCCAACAAGCAAGCTCAAAAACATATTTTCTTTGCTATATTTTTAGAATCTTATTATTCTAAATTTATATTTTTTCTTGAAAATAAAATTTTCATAATGATATAGTAATACAATGCAAGGCAAAAATTGCAACCCTCAACAATCATATGTATGCCACAAAATAGCCTTTTAGAAAAATGTAAAAAATAAATGCATTAAAACAATGGAATATCTCAAGATATGCATCACTTGAAAATTCATATATATAAATTTAAATGTTTTCTGAATATTCTAATTTGTTGTCAACAAATATTTTTAACTCTATTATTTGTTAAAAATAAATAAACACCGCAACATTTCAGGGTTATAAATAATTTTTAGTTCTTCCTTTTTTTGACAAATGTGCAAACAAGCCACACGTTAGGGGCACATGTAGGTTATCTAATTATATCACATTCCTTCATCTTGCATAGAGGAACTGGTACCAATAGGATAAAGTGCCCTCACCGCCTATAGTTGGGATTCAACGCCTGATCTTAACTTTGAAATTGGTAAGCCAAGGTGGCAAGCCCTTACCACCTTAGCTTTCCAACATAAGAGTTTACCTAAATATTTTAACATATGAGATCTTTAAAGGTAGACACTAACAACCATGGTTCCAAAGAGGAGGCCAAGAATAGGAAGGTCAATTGCAACACAAGCTTCTTTGGCTGAAATAACACAAAAGATGACCATGAGCATAATACTTAGGAGGAAACTAGTAATCCTTCCAATTAGAAGAAAGGGTACAACTAATGCCCAAAAAATCCCAAAAAATCCCAAAAACAATAAAGCCTAGTATTATTTTCACAGTTGGTGCCATTGCACTATTTTAATTGGGGAATTACGTAGTTTGTTAATTCAACAAAGATCTTAATTGGCACAAAGAATGGAAACTTTAACATAGGTTTTGACAAAATAGGTGGGGAAAAAAGAAGAATAAGATCCTATGAGAACAAATGCAACAAGAAGAACTATAGAAATTGGAATTGTTGGACAATAAAATTGGTGCTTGATGAAAAAAAGGTAGGGAATGTCCACTAATAAATTTTAGTTCCAATGCACAATTCACTTAGTACCAAAGACACAATTTCTTAAAGAAAGTTTAGTGATAGTTCACTCCAATTTATGTCTTCCCAACAAGAAGAAGATCTAGTGTTGTTTAAAACAATCAAACACATAAATAAACAATAGAAATTATCTTAACTTCTCAAATTAAACACTTAAAGTATCTTTGTGATGCAAAAGGAAGTTACCTTGGTTGCCAGAATGTGAAATTTAGCATTGTTTCTTAATCAAACAATTCTCTAGACTTTCCAAATGAAGCTATGAAATGAAAACCATAATTCATACATGTATTTAGCAACAATATTGGTTTTTTGAAACATAATTAAGCATATAAATAAACATAACATTGATCTCAAATTTTGAAACAAGCAAGCCCATTACCCAAATTATGAAATTTATCATTGTTTTCCTAACTAGCCAAACAAATTTGAAGACTTTGGTGGAAATAAATCTAGCCTTTTTAAAATCTATCAAACAAATAAAGAATAGAAACAAATGGTTCTGTTTGCATGATCATCCTAGCTTCTAGGGGGTAACTTTGGAAAAGGCAAACTTATTCATCTAAATTGGTTCAACTTTTGTAGCATCAGAGGAATGAAATGCTTTTACTTTGCTATTGCCAATGTCCTTTCTATGTTGTTAAATAATAGCTGCAAGTAACTCTATCAATAGACAAGAATATTTTAATATCATATATAGTAACAACAACAAATTTTACATAAAATTGAGATAGAAGATAAAATAGAAAGCATTTATCGAACTCATTTGTCCTTGGAATTCCCTCCTAGTTGCAATAAGCTGGAGTTAAGCAATTTCACCATCCAACATACGAAGTATGCCTACCGGCAAAACAAATGACCTCCAATATTTTTTCAATAGTTTAAGATGATATGCATTTGAGCTTTCAACAAAGGATCAAGCTCAAATTTAAACACAACGCTCGTATTCTACACAAAAGTGTTAGTCCCTCATGCTCTGCAATGACATAAAAGATAGCAAATTTAGTTTAGATAAAATAAAAGATAGGATTAGTGTGAAACTGATTTGTCTAGTGCGACTTTGCTATTACCCAACGACAATCTTAGGGATAAGATCTTGAGCAGTCTCCACATTAACAATGGGGTCAAATGATTATTGTAAGAAAATAGTATTGAAATTAATAGAAATCATGATAGGAATATTCAAGTGGCCAGTGAGAATATGAACATGTAGTCACATGGAAAGCATAAGTACCTTAGAAAGCATAAAGTTGGCCTTAGTGGATGATTCTTTCCCTCTCAGAAGCCTCCATTTAATATTGGGATTTGCCCTTAAGCCACTGAAACTGTCATCTTGTAGCTTCTACAAGAGTGAATTTAAGTGTGGTAAAAGGATTGGCAATGGTCTAACATGTACTAATTTTTGCAAAATCCTATTATTCATGTTACAATGATCACAATAGAGGCAATATTTTTTTGGTGCTAGAAAGTGACAAACAAAGAAATTAATTGTTTTCACAAAAAGAGTAAATTAAACATGAGAGAAAAAAAAAAGCCACATCTATACCTTTAGATTAGCTATGTTATTCTTATTCAGGCGACCAACTTGATATTCCCCCTTCCACTAAGACAATTACAAAGAAATAAAATTTCTTTCATTGACAAAATTAGAGAAAGATGTGTGAATACTACTAAAGTAAGAAGTGCACACAACTAACCAGAACGCAAGTTAGAATAGTGCGTAGACCAAGTTGAAAATAAACAATAAAAACATAAGACAAAAGCTTTTTCTTTCTTTTACCAAGTTGAAAATAAACAATTAAACAAAAGGTTTAAAAAATTGTTAAAAGTAGCACATAGTTAGTTAACATGATATTACATACATATGAGGACTGACCAACCTAAAAATGTCAAAGCCACAAACATAGTCTCCATGCTCGGTTATAACACAACTGCATTGCTGGTAGATTTGTTTGAATTGATTCGCCAACAATTACCCTTCCATTACCATATATGTGCATTATTTTTTTTCACCTGATGCACTTTCCTCTCGGTTATAGATTTGTGCACCGTTGACAATAAGAATCACCTTCAATAATTTCCAACAACCCAACACATTCTGCAACAAAATGTAGTCATATGATTAGGAGAAACAATCAAGTGACAAATGATTAAGATTTATACTTACAACAAGAATGACAGGAATTTAACTTTGTGAAAAATTGTAAGACAAAGATCACATACAAGAGGATCACCACCATCTTCATAGATGCTACAAATATCATCAATGTCACTGATAGGCTGATTTTAATCATTAGACATGGAGATGGCTAGATCATTAAGTCACAAATTATCGAATGTGAAAATGTGATTGTCCTTGGAAACCTTAAGCGAGAATGATGAGTACAAAATTAGGATGGTTATCACTAGAACAACTTAATTCTAAAATTTCAGTGAAGAAAAACACACGACTTGCATCTTTTATCCTAGTTACCATGTGATTGAAATTGTGAAGTGCTAACTTGTATGTGACATAATATATCATTAAATAAATAAATAATTAATTTATATAGCCAATGTACACAACTCAAAAATTTAACGCATCATTGCAACAACTACATAAAATTCCATGATCCACTAAATAGCTAACAAATAAATCTAAATGAAAAAGTATAGAGAATAAATAAAAATAATATTAAAAAACTTCAAAAAATTAAACAAACTAATCAAAGCTCATAGCCGATCCATGGACATAGTATGCCACTTTTGATTTGCCACATTTGGTATCACTTGAGAAGAACTTATGCATGTCACATCCCTAATTCGTTCAAAATCAATACATGTAAAATTAATAAATCACAAAGTTACTTATTAAAGTGATGAATAATAGAATTAGTTAAATAAAATGAACTGAAATAACCTACTTTTTAGTTAGTCTTCCACCATAAGTTTTCATTTGAGTAGTTGTAGGCTGAGGAGCCTTATTTGTGTCTTATGGTTCATAAACATGCTCTATCACGAAAATACATCTTTAATGTAAGAACATATGTTTCTAATACAAAAAAGAATGTCTTTTGTGTAAAAATAGATAACACTCATGTAGATATTGATGATTTTGGAAATGACGTTATTGCTGCAGACATAGCCAAGGGTACCTCTAATGCTGAAGCATGTGTTTTGAGTATCAATATAAGGGGTTCAGGAGTAGTACTATTTGGCCCTAATGCAAAAAGAGACGCTTTTGGTATACATATAAATGTCCCTAATACAACAAGAGCTATTATTAATATAGAATTATTTTTCAAAATGAAAGGTGCAAAATCAGGATTAGTTTGTAGAAAGGCATGATTCTTTGATATTAAAAGAGGATTACCTTGTGTCATTTCTACAAGATGAGACTTTTTCATTGGTAAAAGAAATGGTCCAAAACTTGGAGCTTTTCATATGTAGATAAATGATTGTCATATGAAAATCATTTTTTTTTTTTTTTGGTGATGGAGTTCGAGTTAATTGTATAGGCCTTTGTGGCAATAAGATAAATATCTCTAATACTGAAACAAGAGAATCTGAGACAAAATAGAACTTAATAACTTGTATCGTACGCCCATAAAATAAGTTATACTCATCAAAAGTTAAATTAATAAATGAATAACCATAAAATATCACCTAAGTCAAGTAATCACATAGGCAAAACCCAAAACCTATGTAAGTTATTATTGTTCTAAACATAATATAACACTAGTACTAGTTGGATTTAATACCAAAGAAAATGTTAATGGTGTAGATATATGTGCCTTTAATATGGAAGAAGCTCTAATTGATAGGAAAACATTTTTTTGAATAATAGGTACAAAAACATGTGCCCTTCATATAAAAGTTGATCCCTTTTGTATCAAAGAAGGATAACCTAATATTTTAAAAAACAAAATCAATTTCTAGTATAGATTCTACAAAAGAAAGTTTCTTTGATATAAAATAAATGGTGCAAAATGAATAGTTTTTTATAACAAAATAAATAGTTAGGATAAGGAAATTAGGCTTTGTTGCTGAAGAAATAAAAGTCAATGGCATAGAAATAGACTCTTTTGTATGGAAATAAATGTGTCTAATACAACAAACAAACATCTCCAATACAAAAATCGACCAAAATAACCTATATCAAATGCCATAGAATATGTGCATGATAACACTGATTAATTCCTAAATAACCATAAAATATCAATTAAAATCCTAAAGCTATGTAAGTTGGTACTGTCTTAAACATCACAAAAGAATAGTACTATTTGACTCTAATACGAAAGAGATGTCATTGATATTGAAAAAATTTTCAAAATCAAAGATACAAAATCAAGTATCTTTTCTATTAAGGCATGGTTCTTTGATATTAAAAGAGGATTACCTGGTATTGTTGCTACAAAATAAGTCTTTTTCATTGGCAAAAGAAATGGTTTAAAACTAGGAGCTTTTGATATGTAGATAAATGATATTGGTATAGAAATCAATTTTTTTTTTTTTTGTGAATAAGTACACGTTAATCGTATAGGGCTTTGTGGCAGTGAGATAAATGTTTCTAATAGTGAAACAAGAAAATCTGATAAAAAAAATAGACCTAAATAATTTGCATTAAACACCAATAAAATATATTATACACATCAACAAATAATTAATGAATAAATCACCATAAAATATCACTTTAGTCATATAATCATGTAGGCAGAAGCAACAATTAAAACCCAAAAGCTATGTAAGTTGTTATTGTGCTAAACACAAAAAACCCCTAGTACTAGTTGCCTTTAATACCAAAGGAAATGCTTATCGTGTAGATATATGTACCTCTTATATAGAAGAAGCTCCCATTGATAGGAAACATTTTTTTGAATGACAAGTACAAAATCATGTGCCCTTCCATACAAAAGCAAATGTCTTTTATATAAAAGTAGGGTAATTTGATAAAAACAACATGAATTATCTTGAACAGATTCTACAAAAGAAGTCTTCTTTGCCGGTAGAATAAATGGTCCAAAACTAAGAGCTTTTGATATAGAAATAAATATTTATGGTATAGGAATTGGTCGTTTTTAGCAAAGAAGTAAAAATTGATGTTATAGAAATAGGCTTTTTTTAGTGAAATAAATGTGTCTGGTATAAAAATAAGCCTAAATAATTCACATTAAATGCCATAGAATATGTGAATGATATCACAAATTAATTCTTAAATAACTATTAAATATCATCTTAGTTATGTTAGCAAGTAACGAAAACAACAATTATAATACTAAAGCTATTTAAGTTGTTACTGTGTTAAACATCATAAAAGACCAATACTAGTTGGTTTTGACAAAAGGAGTTTTTTTTTATGTACCTCTAATGCGAAAGGAGCTATCATTGCTTTTTAAACGTCTTTTGAAATGAGAGGTGCAAAATCATGTGCCTTTCCCACAAAAATGGTTGTCTTTTGTATAAAGGCAAGGTTTTTTGATATGAGAAAAGGATTGTCTACTACAGTTTCCACAAAAGGAGATTTCTTTGCAGACAAATTGAATATTATAAAACTAGCAGTTTTTGATAAAGAGACAAATGATTATGGTATGGAAACTGCCTTTTTGGGTGAAGAAGTAAAAGTTGATGGTATAGTTTTAGACTTTTATGGTATTGAAATAAAAGTGTTAGATGCCAGAATAAGGCATGGCAATAGTCTGTCCAGACCCGTCGGCCCAGTTCTGTCCTACCCGGAATAAAAGGGGTTTGGACATAAGTTTTGCAAATGTGGGCTAGGTCTGGATATGGCTTGCTTGTCTGGATTTAAATCCGGGCCGGGTCCGGACATGGAAATTTTAAAAGCCCACAATTTTAGGCCCATTTGTTTTAAGCTAATTCTTCTAAAAACATCAAACATATACTGTTTTTCCTATTAAGACCTAGATTTTTTGTATACTTTGAGTTGAGATTTGGATTGTTGACGTTGTTTTTTTTTTTTTTGCATTTAATATGAATTAAATTATTTTTGTATAATTTAATATTTGAGTGAACTTAAAAGTAGCTTATAGAATTCGGACAACTTTGGACATCTGGACAACCCTATTTTAAAATAAAACAGGTTTGGACATCTTATGTTTGTCTTGAATTAAAACTGGGCCGGGTCCGGACATAAGTTTTTCTATTTATATCAGTAGTTATCCGAACCTGGTTTTGTCAGAGCCCGGATTTTTCCCATCCCTAGTGAAAACTAACATCTCCAATACAAAATTACACCTAAATATCCCTAATCAAATACCATAGAATATGTGATATGATAGACATCATAAATTAAATTCCTAATAACTATAAAATATTATCTTATTTGTATAAGCAACTAATCAAAGCAAGAATTAAAATCCAAAAGCTATGTAAGTTGTAACTACATTAAACATCATAAAATCATAATAATATTTGGGTCTATTTGAGAAAGAGAATTTTTAGTATAGGCATATGTGTCTTTAATACAAAAGGAACTGCCATTGACATAGAAACATTTTTCAAAATTAGAGGTACAAAATCTGGTGCTAATTGTTGAAAAGCACTTGTCTTTTTTTTAAATAGAACGGGTTCAATGATATTAAAAGAGTATTATTTGGTACAATTTATACAAAAGAAGGCTTCATTGATAGTAAAATAAATTGTCCAAAACTAGGTGCTTTTGATATGGAGATAAATAATTCTTGTATCGAAACATGCTTTTTCGATAAAGTGAAAGTTAATAATAAAGGAATAGACTTTTTGGGTATTGAAACAAATGTGTTTGATATACAACAAAGTATCTTTATTACAAAAAGTGACCTAAACAACTTGCAACAAACACCATACAATATGTGATAGACATCAACTTCTAAATTTCTAACCATAAAATATCATTTTAGTCATTTAATCGAGTGTATAGAAGAAACAACTAAGATCAAAAGGCTATGTACATTGTTATTGTGTTGACATCATAAAACCCTAAAGCACCCAATTCAAAAGTAGAATAAATATGAGAGTAACAAAAATAATTATAGAAAATAAGATTGGGTAAATCTAGTAAGCTAAAACTAGAGTTGACAAACCTTAATATATATATATATATATATATAAAAACTAGGACTGGAATTTTTTAGATAGAAAAACTTTTTTTCAATTTATTATTCCTAACTCAAAAATTTAAATGTGTAGTTTCTCTCTATATGATGAGGCAAGGTTGGGACTTGTTGAGGCTTGGATGTGCCCGTAAGTATATCTCCAACGAAATTCACGGAGACTGTACATTTATCGTTATATCAGTCAGAATTCAACAAAGTGCAAGTAACATAAACTAACAAATGAAGGAGAAGATGAAACGGAAATTGTAACTTGTTGACTTGCCTTCAGAGGATCCAGTGGAGCAAGATTCTTGAATGCGATTTCAAATACCTAAGGTGGAGTAGCAACTTTTTTGAATTTTATATTATTGTTAAAAAGCATATGAATTCAATTTTTTTTATGACTCATCCTCCACCGATAGTACCTTTGCACAAAAATGAGACATTTTCCTCTTTGGTAATGATTTCTAGAAATATCAAACATGTGACACTAATAGCTTATTTGATTGTACATGTCAATGAAAAATATAATAAAAATGTGTTCTTTCTAGTTAAGGGTAGTTACATCATTTGAATTGCGTTGGCATAATTACCTTTACCATGGAAGACACAGGATACCTCTAAATCTTCAAAGATATCATCCCCAAAATCTTGAAGATATCATTTTGGTAAATATAAATAGATGAATTAAGAAAATGCATTTTTATAAATCATTTAATTACCATATGGAAATTCAAGTAACAAAATTAACAATAATGGAACCCAAAATTACATTAACAATACCATTCGCATAAATTGCAAACTTATGACTTACGACAAATGAAAAAATTAAGATTTATAATGTTAATTTCACCTTCTTCTTCATGACTCAGTCTTCCTCTTATTGAATTTTAATAATAACTTTCATAATAATACCATTCGCAAAAAACAAAGGGAATCTAAATAATAACTTTCATTGTATTTTTCTATTTATTTTTAATAAATTCATCAAAGAAGAAAGTGAAACAATCATAATGTGAATTTTTATTTATTTTTAGAACAATATTGAATAATTTATAATTGTAAATAATAATATTCAAATTTTAAATTCATATATAATTTTTTAATTAAAACGACAAAGTTACATTAAAACTAACACCTCTTGTTAATTTAAAACAAACTCATGGAAACCATGTCTTGCTTTTATTTTTAAAATATTACAAGTTTTTTTTTAAAATTATCACAATTTCCAATATCGCAATCCCCCCTAATATTACAATATAAAGCAATTAGCCCTAGATGTTTATGGTTTAGGTAGATGAATCATTTTCTTCCTTGTTGCTCTATCAAGAACTAAAGCTAGATAAACAAAACTCAAACATATCACTTTTTAAAATTTTTGCTAAATACTTTTAGATCTATTTTTTCCTCCTCTATGATTTTAAAAACTTTTGTTTTTCTTATAGGGTGTCTACTAGTTGTCTAAGAACATGATGATCACATTTTAATAGATTCTTTCCTAACTTATCAATAGTAGACGCCACTGCCAATCTATTTCAAATAAAATGATTCCTCATTTAATTTGTGTCTTTCCAACCATTCTATAAACCTTACATTTCAATTTAAGATAAATTCTATGATCACATAAAACATCCAAAACCCATTCTATTTTATCCAATCGGCCTTAATTTTATTAATGGCATCTTCTATAAGTTCCTCACTATCTTGAACTATAAAGCTTAGGTACCAAAACCTTCTATCCCTACCAATGTTAATACCATCCATCTCTCCCATTTATACTCACTTTATTACTGAAGTTACATTTTAGACTTTCTATCTTTACCCTACCTAACTTAAAACTCTTAGCTTCATCAGTGTTTCTCCTCAATTTCAATCTTAGTTTAAACACTTTTCTTACTTTTATCAACTAGGACTAATGCTTCTTATAAAATTGCAGCATTTAATACAATGTCATTGTGGTAGTGTAAGTATTAACAATAACATTATTTAGAAATGGCAAACTTATGGATCATGACAAAAAAAAAAGAAAGTAGGATTCTTGAAGGAGTTGTACGTAAATATTTTCCTATTACAAAATTATATAAGTAACTGATAAATTTTAGATTTATGGGAAGAAAAATGTATTGAATATCTCAAAGGCAATTAACTTAAATAAAGAACCCTTAGCAATGGTCTTCAAATTCAAGAATTCAACACTCCAATTTCTTTATCAGAAGAAACAAGCAGCTTTGATCATTCAAAATGTAGAATTTAGCATTGTATCCATAAAAAATCCAAGAGATCTCAAAATGAACAAATAAAACAAAACCTATGATCCAAATTCTATTATTTACACATGTATACTCATATGGCTCTGTGAAGAATTCAAGTATATAGTAGCCATTTCAAACTAATTTTAAAGCTCCCACAGCCTTCTCCAAGATATAGTGAAGGTGAAAAACCCTTTGCTATGTTGAAGCACTGACTACAAATTTCACCTCTTATTCTATGTTTTTTTTTCTTCACTTCTTATTTTGGGTTCTTAAAGTGGGACTATGGGCTCCAAACCCCCTTCAAAATACTATATGGTCTAATAAGACACCTTCAAGAGGAACTAACTTATTCAACATTGATGTTCCCTAGACGAACATTAGTTTCTCACCCTTGGTGAACTCTTGAAGCTGTGAAAGTAATAACAAATATATTAATAAATAAATAAATAAATGACACCACAAGAGAACTAAAAAAAAAAAATGGTTGTTTGAAACTAACCCACAATACACCCACCCAAAACTAACAATTTAAGTAAAAAAGTAATTAACATGCGATTGGGAGACCAATTTTTGGATGGTTAGCAACTCAAAGAAGGAAGAGATCAACAAACATGACTTCAGGAAAGAGTCCAGTGTTTTTATGCTAATTAAGCAAATGTGATTAAAGTTTTGCTTTTATTTTGTATTTAAAATTTTATTTATGCTTTTAGCAAAAACATTATTCTTGATTCTCTTATATTTCTTGTGAATATTCAAGGATAATTACGTTTTCCATTCCTGGAGATTTTTATTATGATTTTATTTCATCATATTATTTATTTCTTTCATAGTTACATATTGTTCTCACGCCAATGAATCATTTGACAATTTTTCACAAATTATGAGGGTTTTTTTTTAATCAAATCAATATGTTACTTATATAAATGAGGTTCCACAAACAATTTTATTATTTGTTTTTAATGATGAAATCATCTATGATCTCAACTAAAACACTTTTATTTTTGTCTATTTCCTAAATTATGTATCATTCTTTATTTATCTATTATTATCAATGCTATATTTATATTTATAAACTAATTTATATATTTGGTAACTGAGTCCCTTAGCCAACTTTATGTTCCTACATATATATATCCTTATAGACACACACAAAAAATGGATTATAGTTTTTTTTAATTTATCATCCTAAGTAAGGTATTAAACAGTATAGTAGAGATTGCCACGAAAATTGCAAAAAAATAAAAATAAAAAATAAAAAAATAAAAAAACTTATTCTCTTGTAAAAGTATTTGATTAAAATTATGTGTGAAGAAACTGTTAGAAATGTATTGCTTGATCAATTCTAGAATGCAATTAACAATCAAGAAGCTAATTTGACTTAGTTAAAAATTATGCATAACAATGGTTAAATTTATCATAAATTTGAGAGTTATATATAAAAATATTCCAAATTTACTACTATATATATACTCGTATGCTTCCGTGAAGAATTGGAATCTTTTTATATAAATATATACATCATCAAATCAAATTACTTATATTTTATTCTTTAATAATAGATGAAAAATAGATAAAACATCTTTTATGCACACTCCGTAACATCCCTTAAATTTAAAAACTCTATCTAAATTATAATTAAAATTTACTTTTATGCATATTTACACTAAAATAGTGCAAATATTGACAGTGGTGAAATTAGAAACAAGACTAAGCGATATTTGACTTCAAATTAAAAAAAATTATAATATTTAAAAACATTATACTATACATGTCATTTACCCTAAAATGATTTTGAAAAAAATATATTTAAATGGATTAAACAACGTATTGGACATAAAAATACAAATTTTCTCAAAACCAAGCTGTCTTATTTTTATTTTAAAAATATATTTAGTCAAATTATCTCTAGCTTTCATAATTAAAAATATAAATTAGAAGAAATTTGTGAAAAAAGACTAACTCAAAGTTTCTGCTTTTTATTTAAAGAAAAAATACTAAACATCATTAAATAAAGTAAAGAAAATTTTGTTTCATTTCAATTTTCCTTGTCAATTATAAACAAGGCCAACTGAACATTCATTAACAAATCGATCACTACCTTAACATTTTATTCAAAATCCAATATATATAAATAATCTATAACATAGCTAGAGTTCAATTTTATTATTCCCTCATCCTTTCCCTTCTCTGCTATATAGTCATTTGTCCAATTAATTTAGAAGCTCGGCGACCCGGAAGGGCTTAAATAAAATTTTTTAAAAAAATTTAATACAGCTACCAAATAAAAAGTAAAAGAGTCCAAACAATAAACTTTAACAAATATTTTCCTAAAAATATAGTCTTAATATTTATAAAAATATTTCAGATTTCAAAAAAATTTACAAGAAAAAAAAGAAAAAGCGGGGGTGGGGGTTAGGGTGGGTGTTGTTGGGTCCTTTTTTCACTTGGAGGGAACCCCTCGGGGCTAGGGGCACTTGAGCATCCCCCCTTTCCTCTGCCCTTGAGTATTGACCAAGTATATTCCATATATGGAAGTCATTAATAAGTGAGAAGGGTTTAAACATATATAAAATAAATGTTGAAGGTCAATGTAAAGAAAAAAGAATTAATATAAAGTTAAAATAATTTTTCGGTGTCAATGTGAGTAAATAATATATATATATATATATGTAAGCCTCTTTACCCTAGAGTCATTCCACTTTTTTCCCTCACAGATTGCATGTTCTCCTTTCTAAAACCCCAAGTTTTCGTTCTCTTTGTTTTAATCAATTGTGATACGTGAATTCTTTACGAACCAAATAAGTTAGATTGGATCTAGAGAGTTATTAGCATTCAAGATCAGGTAGATTGCACAATCCCTTTTTCTCGTTTCCTACATTTATATTTTTATAATTTTGTTGAGATGTATGTTTGGTTGAGGACAAGGAGGAGGAGAAATAATTTCTAAAGTTATTATATCATTACGTAGCATAATATGTATATATCTATTGTAATGGAGACTAATATTGGTTTAATTGTATTGATAGATAAACTTCTATAAAAGATCTAAGGATATATTTTGGTATGTAAAGGAAAACCTGAAAAATATATTAAATTGGTTGTAAGCAAAAGATTAATATGCATCATTGTATTCATATCATTAAGTATAAGGATTTTAGAATTTATTATGGGTATGTGTGTATGATTATAGGTGAGTGTGATAAGAAGCAGAGGATGTATAAACTTATGTTTATCATTAGGTGAGAGGTAAGCATTTTACTAATACTTATATGTAATTGTATGTTTGACTACATGCATGTTTATATATGATGGAGTTTATTGGATTGAGTGATTGCTTTATGTATATATCTAAATATTAACCAAGATGATGTTGTTTTGGGTTTATTGCATGTTAAAAATTTGTGTTATCATATGACAAGTATATATTATTCTATACGAAATATGGATGTGATTGAAAGGAGATAATGGATACATATTTTAGGATGAATTTGTTTTGATATTGAGATGTCATTTGGCCTAGAGATTGTTGTTGTGTGTTGTGATCATATAGGCGATGACATGGTGTGAAGGTATTGTGTTAATATATGTGACAATAGCAATACCCGGAAATGATGAGATTCGGATACATGTTAATATAGGCAACAATAGCGCATGCCCTGCGTGAGATATGACCATTAGACTATATGACATACTTAGCTAGGTCAAGTAGGGTCCAAATAAATAAAATGGAATAGTAGATGATGTTAGAAAATAAGTAAATAATTTGAGCGTTTAAATTGGTATGACTGATTTTAAGTATTATTTGATTATTTATATTAATATGAGAATTGAATTGCATGTCATGTTCGATTTCATGTTATTGATTAACCATACTTATATTTTCTAATATGAGAATTAAATTGATATGATTAATTGTATTTCATTTTATGACTACCTACATAATTGTATAAAATAGTACTTATTGAGCTGTCAGGCGGCAACTTACCCTTTGCCACCTATTTCTCAAGAATAGATGATTGAGGCTTCTATTTATAGCACTAGCAGTTCATATTAATTGTTTAGGTTGGCCAGTACATGGAAGCTCATTTCATTTACATTATATTAGTTTGTGTTTTATTAAGTTAGGTTTATTATTATTGTAGAATGTATGTTAGAGTTTATCAAACATAAACATTTTTTGATACTTGGAATATTGTACAACACCGATTATGTTTATTGTAAGAATATTTATTATTATGTTGTGTGTTGGGTTTTGTGAGATCTTATGATAGTCTAATATTAAGACATGATTTATTTATTTTTAAAAATAAATATTTGATTTTTTTTAGTTTTTTAAATTTTTTTCTAAAAATATCAACATTATTGTTAGTGTCACCGTTCTGATCCATCATAGCGTGCCCTCATTTCTTGCGTTGTTACTATTTTTAAAAAATATTTCTTTTGTTATGCCACCATCAACAATCTCAAGAAAGCCAACCATCTAGCCTTTGTAAGTCTTTCTTCAATCTTTTCCCACATTATATGCTAATTACTCTTTGTCGACCATTTTATTAAATTGGATCAAAGTATAAGTAGTCTTGATCTTCCATCTCTCATTCCTTCCTTATCTCTCTTAATTGGCATGTAAGCTCAACTAGTTCACTGGTGATCTTGTTTGAGTTTAGCGTAACATCTTTGTGGTAGCCTAAGAAGCATCAACTATATGTCTTTAGCTCCATTGAAATCTAGGATTTTTTGTGAGAACTCTCATCCAACGTCACACGTTGTTATTTTAGGGGTTTATACCAAATTATTTTTTATAGTTATGTTCAATAATTCCTACAATGCTAGGTTTCAAAGCCAAGTTATAAATTTTCAAGTATTAGTTTCTCAAATCGAAAAATATTGCTGGAAAGTTTTGTTGTGAATGTTTATCATATATTATGGTCTCTCGGTTTGTTCTTAGATTAATATCATGGTTTTCATTTTTCTAATTGTTATCTGTTATAGCTATTCAAATATAGTCAATGGTCAAATATGACGTATAATATGTTGAAACTATTTTAATAGTGCAAATCATTTTATTGCTCTTGACCAAAATTGAAGTAAAAGCATGCTGGATGTTAATCATCTTGTATTGTCACTTAATTTGATGTTAGTTTGGTGTAAATATTCTAATGTAACTAATTCTTTATATCATATTCAGTATATCTAGCGTAACGCACAAAGTGGTTGAATATTCAGAAAAATTGATCACATTTAGAACTAAAATATCTTTTATCTTTATGTATGTGTTCATTCAATGTAATCTATATAGAATAACATTTTTCCCACTTCCAAATATGAAAGAGAAAAGTAGAACAATCATTCTAATTAGTGCATGATAGTTACCTTCGTATGCTAAGTGCAATTACAAATGAGAAAATTAATAATAAGTAATTTGTTTGTTTTCGCTATTACTCCAATCTAAAATTGATTAATTATTGAACTTAATACATTCTTTTCGTTATATTTGTGGCAATTATTTGAAGTTAAAATTGTTCAAATTATAGTATTTGTTCACAATCATGATGATACTAGATGTTGAAGGTTCCATCTTGAAAGGCTTAGCTCCACTATTATCTCCGTCAAAAAGCATTTATGATACTATCCACAATACTTAAAACTCAAATTACATGATGTTGATATTAAGCTCCAAAAAAGACCTACTCCTTCATTATACAAGAAAATTAGTCATAGAGAAAGAAAATATTGGGAAATCTATCCGCAACGAAAATAATTTTTTCTATTATTCTTATACTATAGTGTTGTGGCCTGTTAAAGTGAACCGGAAAGTTAAAATTACTATTTAATATTTGTATTGTTACAAGTTGGATTGGAACACTTGAGCCTAAATGTTGATCAATTCATGATTAGACTTGAAATTATTAATCATCTCAAATAATCTATTAAGTTCTATAGTTAAATTATTACTTAGACCAATTGACCCATCTTTGATAAGATTGAACTATTAAGTTAATCAGTTAAATAAATGTTAAGTGAATGATTTTGATGGTTAAGTTAACATCTTTGACTTATGAAGTGAATAACTAAAATTGTTAAGTTACCTGAATTATTACATCAACAACTTTGAGCATCAAGTTAAAGCACATTGCATCCTTGGCACTTCAAATATTTCTCTAAGAGATTGAACTAATGTCATTAACAATTGATTATTAGCATTGAAATAAATTTGATAATTAACTGTTTGCCATGCACACTAATTATGAATTGTTAAACACATCAAAAGCTACTTTTGGGAACAATTTAAGGCTAAACACTAAACAAAGAAGCCCTCAAATTTCTTCATATTCTTCTTCCCCATTGTCGGTCTTTCCTTAAATTTTCTTTTGTTTATTTTAACTCTCTAACTTTTCTCTACACTCTTCTAAACATGACAACTGCAGCCATCTTCACATGATAGAAGGCTCAATATATATATATATATATATATTTAATTTTAAAACTAACTTTTCATTGAATGAAAGGATGTTGGCTCTCAGGATGGACCTGACACAACACATGTGAGAGAGAAGAAGATTGTTGGGAGATTTGATTCCTTATTTGAACCTGCGTGAAATAGGGGTGGAATAAGTAATATTCCAACTTTAAATCCAAAATGATGGTAATGTTGGTATTTAAACAAAAACAAAAAGGAAAACTTGATCTTGTATTTTCAACCGATTAAAGGGGCTTTTTTAGAATTTATCTAAAATGTTTTGCCTATCATTCTATTGAAAGGAATGATATGTCATTAACTCTGATAATTAATGTGTTTATATTTGTAGAAGTATAACAGACTACATCAATATTTATAAAGAAAATTAAATAAAATTCTATAAGAGTGTCACAATTTCCCAATAAATCTACTAAATTTAACATGTCTTGAAAGTCCCTCATTTTGTAAGTCTAGCATGGGTATTTATCAAGAGAATGGCATGCAAATTATGGTAAGTGGTGATTATATATAAAAAAATTTATATTAGCAAGTCACTTTAATAAATATTTGTAAATTATATATCAACCCTTCAAATCTAAAACTCTTTACTTTTAGGTTAAATTGTAAATAATTTCAATCAATTGGACCAGTTTTAGGCCAAGTGGATGCATAAAAATAAATGGCAAAATATATAAAAAAATGTTGCAAATCAATATCATTTTAATTATTTCTTTGAAAAGTGTATACTCATCAAACAAAATATTAAAATTTGAAAAATAGATATGAATTGGTTGTCTAAAATAAGCCAACTTTATTCTAAGTTCGATTTCAAGTGTCTCTCTGTTTCTCAAGGCTGCCATTAGGCTTTAATGTCACGCTATATTTTTATTTTATTTTTAAAATTAAAAATAATCACATGCGATTTTCAATCCCAAGTTTTGAATAGTTACCAACTCCAAGAGCTCACTGTAAAAGACAAGCCAAGATTTAATAGCTTGTCTTTACTAGTTTGGAGATTCATTTTTCCTTTAATCATCGATGTTAGGATTGAATAGCTCAGATCATGCCATGTGTCAAACTAACATTGTCACACCCCGAACCCGGCTCACCAGGCCCAATGCGCTGACAAATAGCCGCACACCTACAAGGCCGAAACCAAGTAGGCATGCAAGGCCTCGAAACTTGGTCCAAAACAGAACATACAATATAACAGAGCTGTAAAATCGAAAGTCAAAAACAGAAATTCACAAGGTTCAAAATTCCAACTATCAAGTACAAGATGGTGCTCTATAAATAAAACACATACTCACACAGACATAGCAACAACTCAAACTTATAAAGGATCAAGATCACAATCTCTCGCTAGTTCACTAGATGTCTGTTGTACTATTCACTCCTGAACTGAAAAAAAATCAACAACAAGATTATGAGCTTGGGAGCCCAGTAAGTAACCACTAAAAATAACGGGATCACAAAAATGTTCAATAATTTCTAAAAACATACAAAATGTAACAAGCGGAATAAATAACAAAGTGAAATTTAGAAATCGGAAATAAATCATAACAAATTTACTTTACCAAAATAACAAGGATATACGTCCCCCAAACAACTAATGCCAAAACAAAATATCATAACTCATTTATTTAAACTCGGTGACCCGAGTCGGATTTCGGAACTCATAAGTTTACCCTCGGTGACCCGAGCCAGATTATCAGAAGACGTTATTCTTCACCGACGGAACGGTGTGAAACTATAGTTTCTATGTCAGAAGTACGTGTCGACACGGTCAGTGTTTAACCCCTAGTGACAGGGTTATTGCATAGTTAGTTTGGGGACTACGAGTTTCTATAACAAAAATATGTCGGGGCCAAAATCATCGTCAACGCAATAATATGAAAATTTAGTGATCCTGTTTTCTAACAAAATTAATCCAATTATATCAAATAATCATTTATCACTTCACACGATATTCCACACAATATAAAAATTTATTTAAATTTGGAAACACCATTATAACAAATATAGTTAATCAGGAAACATTATATAGATAAACACTTTTCCAGCAACCCAAACCAATCCAAAAAATCATAAATTAAATAAATAAAGCAACTTAAAAAAATATCATGAATCCATAGAATGATTATATTAACAAATATTGGTGTAAGTTAACAAAAAATCTCTAATTAAATAGAATATCATAAAACAAATAAAATAAATAAATAATATTACTAAATGATGATTAAACATAGTAACAAAATAGCATTGGAATAATTTTAACAGTAAAACCCAAGTTAATTAAATAATTACGTAGATGATTATTGGGAATCAAAAATTTGCATATACATATATGTACATATTTATATGTGGTGTACTTACCTGGAGATCCCAAAAATCTAACTCTCACTCGAAGACAAGATCAATCCTTCTTGAACAACCCTAAAAGCATAATCAAAATCTAATAGCTCAAAACAATAATTTAATACAACCCAAAACATGGATCAAAACCCATGCCAAAATTTAAAGACTCACTTTCTACTCTATCTAATACTAAACATCTAATCACAAGATAACTTAGCCATACCAAAGCCATAAATCATGTTCCAAGGGAAATGACATTTCAACAAACACCTTGTGGGTATAACCAAAACTAAGCAATTAGCCAAGTAGACAAATAAGACACATGCTATTCAATACAAACTAATATCCTTTACTAGCAAAGCAAAGAAGAACTAAAAAATATAATATGCTAGCATCATCTCTTTTTACCCACAAGCTAGGCAACCTAATTGGCAAGAACAAGAAAAAAAAAAATTCAAACAAAAGGCTTACAAGGTTGGATGGCGAAAATTAGGCTGACAACAAGCCCTTGAGGCCGCTCCTATCTCCATGGCATGCAAGGGAAAAAGTCTATGATTTTCATCGGCTCACCAAGCAAGGGAGGCACAAAGGAAGATAGATGAAGTTTTTGACCGCCGAATCACTTTTTTGAAGCTCCACACCCAAGGCGATGGCATGGCTAATGGTGAGGTTGACGGTGAGGCTAAGGAATAGGGAGTTCCGGTTAGTGAAGAAACAAATGGAAGAGAAGGCTCATGGATTTATCAAAGAAGATAGAGGGGTTTCACGGGCTAAAAAATTGGAAAATATAACCAACAGTTTTTTTTTCATTATTTAATGGAGGTGGGTTTTTTTTTTATTTAAAATAGTTGGGGTCCACAAACATTCTTACCATTGTTATTTTTTTATTTTAAGTTTAATATTTTCACTTGTGGATCATTCATTCACTACATTAGTAATCATACAATGTTGATGTTATAATATAGTGAAGAGTAATTTGTCCACAACATTAATATGAATCCTTAGTTTTTCTTTGAAAAAAAAATAAAACTATTTATAAAGCAATAAAACTAAGTTAAAATAAGAAGAAAAAAAATTAGATGTTGTGAATTTTATTTTTCGATATAGATATATAACTTGTTGCTTCTACAAATATATTACACCCATATTTGCTATTTCCATCATATTATTAATTGCAAGGTTTTATTTAATTAAAATAATATGTTTCTAATGGATTTCATAATAAGTATTAAATCTATCAAGAAATGTTTGAGGATAATCAAAATAATGTAGTTCAAGCATATTTAATATTTATGTTTATAATATTAAATTTACAATGCAATGTTGGAGGATAATGCAATAATTAATGACACTAATCATAACAAATCCAAAAGCATATCATCAAATTCCTAGCAATAATTTTGTTCAATTTTTTAGTTGGAAAGTATAGTTTTTTGTTTATACACACCATGAAGCATTTGCTTAATACTTTTTCAGCTAAAACAAGATCTCTTCATCAATGGGATGCAAATCTCCTATGCTTGAAGATTCAATTACCTGTGAAACATAGATTTGTATGGAATTAACTATTTGACTAGTGACAAAGGAACAACTACGCCATTAAAGCTCCAATACTTTCATAAATAGATGAAAAATGGATATGAATTTATTATAAGTTCAAATGTATAAGATAGAAAAAATTATTCTTCATATCAAGAACAAAACCAATTTTGTAGAAAATTGAAAGACTATATTCTAGACAAATAAAAGGCCAAGTATGATAAATAAGACAAACAACCTATTTGAAAATAGAATAATTCATTATGGAGGAATTTTTTCCTATTGAAATAAAAAAATAATTCTTAGAACTATTTTAAGAAATTTTAAACCTATGAAAGATTGTTCAGTTTAACATAATAATAATAAAAAAAAATTGCTTCAAGAATGATTAGTGTGAAGCCTAATTGTACTATTGCCCTTTGTATAATGCTGGTATACTTTAGTTCTTGTATTTTAAAATTGGGCGGTATGACTTTTATATTATGAATATAAAATTTACTTTAGTTTTATATTGGGTCAATGGCTGTAACTGGCAATGCTTCCATGCACTTTTATTTATTAAATCAATTAATGATGATGTTATATTAAAGCCTTATATGGCTATTGACATGGGAAATTGTCAAAAGGAAAATATCTTTTTAAAAACTGACCTTTTTTATTTCTTGTTCATTATATTTTATTTATTATCTTCCTTTGCATTTTAGTGAGTTCACATCCTAGTCCTATCTAAAAATTTAAAAAGATAATTTATTATGCTAAGAATAGAGTTAATAAAAAGAAAATTTAAAGCCTTAAAAGGTTTTTAAAAGGTTTTGCCTAGTAAACTCAACATATTAATAGTTGCACAATCTTTTATGTCCATCTCATTATTAATTATTTTTAAAAACTACAAATACATAGATTTATGTCATGTGAATATCTTGTAAGTGATACAAATGAACCAAAATAAATTTTATATCTATAGTACAAGGATCATAATTTATACTTTTAAAATCTACGACTAAAGCACAAGGAATACTTTTCCAAAAAAGAAAAACAAGAAATGATATAGTACAGTTTCACCTCCAGTCCATTCAAGTCTTGTATCTAAACTAAAAGTACAAAAAAAAAAACTCTTATGATTTGCGAGATTTATAAAATAAGGAATGAGGTTTTTTTTTTCAATTCTATGACGTGTGATTTTACAAATTTACAAAAAGGGGAAAATCTGTCAATGGTGTTAACTTTGTCATTTTTAAAAAGGCAAAAATTGTCCATTCATGTAAACAAACTGCTACGTGTTATAAAAAAATGATTTTTGTTTGATATTTAGAATTTAAGTTATTTTCTTCATTTAGTAGAATTTAGAAGAGATTAATAAACTTAAAAATATATATATACATCATATAAGTTAGTTGTTAGATGAAATGACAATTTGGCCCATTTGAGTTAACATCGTTAATGGCTTGGTAATGGTTTTTCCCTTTTTTGCATATCTGGGAAGCCACACATCAAAGAATCGAAAAAAAACATCATTCCTTATTTTGCAAATCTCCCAAATCACAAAGGTTTTTTTGTAATTTTTCCTTTTTTTAATTATAACATGAACTCTATACCTATAGTACAATAATCATAATGTAAGCTTTTAAAATCTAGGACTAAAGCGCAATGTATGATATAGTACAGTTTTACTGATAGTTCATTCAAGTTTTGTATCTAAACTAAGTTACTTATATTGTTACATGAAGTGCTATGATGGTGAATGAAATTTGTGTTACAAATGATTACTCATAATTTTTTTCATTAACAAATCGAGTGCAACATTAAATGAAAAAAATTACTTTTCTATTTGTACCGATTTTAAAAGCATTCCAATAGTATTACGAATAAATTACAAGCCCACCCATTTAAAACAGTGCTTATCCTTTCTTGCTATTTGTTTTTTATTTTTACTTTTATATGTTTATATATAATTATTAACATAATAGTTAATTGTCATTTTATATAGTGCACATAACAACAATCAAATGAAAGTAAAAATCACCACCCAAAATAAAAGCCACGTAATTATTTATTTTGCTCATTAAGATCATGATTTAAAGTATTGCAAGGAGAAAACTCTAGAAGTCTCACAATTTTTTTTATGTTGTTCTATTCTCTCTAGCAACCTCACAAATCTTTTGTGTTGTTCGATGTTACAAACGCATATTTGATACTTTGATTTTTAGATGAACCCATCCTGGCCCCTATACTGGGATATATTAATTTGAATTGCGTCATGGAAGTGATGGATGTAGCCTTTTCTTGTATTGTGTGCATTCGAAGGAGTTCCTCTTGGGTTGAGGCATTCATTGCTTGAAATTTTGTTATTTGAAAAGCGATAAATGAATATAATTAAAAAGGGTGAAGATAGAAATTTTTGATTGTTTGATAGTGTTGTTCCAAATTATCACAAAATCAAAGAAAACAAAATTTAACGTGGTTCACCAACAGTGTGTTGGCTACATCCACGGGCAGAAGGAGAGCAGAATATTATTTAGGAGGCGCAGAAAATTACAGATTTTTCAGAATACATCACACTCTTCGTACATGGAGTATATATATATAGTGCTATGCGTAACCCTAGGCCCACTACACGGGCTTGGCCCATAAACATGTCCGCAGGCTGAAACTGATGAAACCAATAGCGAGACCCCCGTACTTCCGTAAGCAGAGTGTGATCAGATTCAAGGCATATTAACAAATCTCCACCTTGACTTGAATCCTCCATACAGATGCATCATGACAATGCCAGATAAACAGACTTCTCCTTCTGCCTCAGACTTGCCCCATAAGGGACTTAACAGCTTGTGATATTTAGCAAGTCCAAACAATGTTGAAACTTACTTTGAGATACCGGTTTGGTGAACATATCAGCAGGATTATCAGCAGTACCTACTTTCATCACCTTGATCCTCTTCTCATTCCTCAGGAAATGATACCTGACATCAATATGCTTGGTCCTTTCATGGTGGACCTGATCCTTGGCTAAACAAATTGCACTCAGGCTATCACAGTATACAATAGCCTAATCATGATATAGACCAAGATCACTAACTAGCCCTTTCAGCCATATTCCCTCTTTAGCATCTTCTGTCAACGCCATGTACTCTGCTTCAATAGTAGACAAAGTAACTGTAGCCTGCAAAGTTGCCTTCCAACTAACAACAGAACAACCAAGAGTGAATACATAACCAGTCATAGATCTTCTACTGTCAATATCTCCAGCATAATCAGAATCAGAATAGCCAGCCACTGAACACTGTGTATCACCCCCAAAAATGAGACCAACATCAGATGTACCTCTAAGATAACGAAAAATTCTCTTCACAGCTTGCCAATGCTCCTTTCCAGGTTGCCCCATGAACCTACTAACAACACTAACAGCATGTGCAAGATCAGGTCTAGTGCAAACCATAGCATACAGCAGACTTCCCACTGCACTAGAATATGGGACCCGAGACATGTACTCCTTCTCAGCTTAGTTTGTGGTGCATAAGAAGAAGACAAGCGAATATTTGCAGCACAAGGAGTATCGATAGGCTTAGCTGTTGACATGCCAAATCTGGACAGAACCTTCTGAATGTAACCCTTCTGTGACAAGAAGAGCTTATTTTGACTTCTTTCCCTATAGATCTCCATACCTAGTATTTTTTGAGCAGCACCCAAATCCTTCATGTCAAACTCAGCACTGAGAAGAGCCTTCAACTTCTGAACATCAGACTTGCCCTTTGCAGCTATGAGCCTATCTTCTACATACAGAATAAGATATATCATGGAACCATCATCAGCTTTATTGAGATACACACAACAATCATACGGACTCCTGTTATACCCTAACTGAATCATGTAGCTATCAAACCTCTTGTACCATTGTCTTGGAGACTGCTTCAGTCCATACAGAGACTTCTTCAGCTTGCAAACATAGTCTTCTTTCCCAGGAATATAGAACCAATCTGGCTGAGTCATATAAATATCCTCTTCTAGTTCTCCATGTAGGAAAGCTGTCTTCACATCTAGTTGCTCAAGTTCTAAATTCTGATGTGCAACTATCACTAGTAACACCCTGATGGAAGTGTGTCTGACTACAGGCGAGAAAATCTCATTGTAATCAACCCCTTCTTTCTGTGTGAACCCTCTTGCAACTAGCCGAGCTTTATATTTAACACCTTCAGCAAGTGTGATTCCTTCCTTTTTCTTGAAAACCCATTTACAAGTAACTATCTTCCTCTCCCCAGGCCGTTTGACCAGCTCCCAAGTCTGATTCTTGTCTAGTGACTCCATCTCATCTCCCATTGCAGCGAGCCATTGAACAGACTCACTGCATGAAATAGCTTCTTTATTGGTAGATGGCTCACGAGTATCAACCTCTTCAGCGACCTCCAATGCATATGCCACCATCTCCTCAAAACCATACCTCCTTGGAGGTCTGATGCCAGTTCTTCTAGCTCTATCAAGAGCTATACTTGACTGACGTGTTTCTGAATGATCTTCTGAACTATGAGACTTTGGTGCATCAGCTTCTTCAGCAGTATGTTGATCTTCTCCACCTTGGTGCTGTGACTTACTCCCATCTAGAGTAACTTGCAGCTCCACTTGTTTACCAACATTACTACTATCTTCTACAACAATGGACTTCACAGTGGAATTAAGCATAGAGTTTTCATCAAATACCACACTTCTACTGAGTATAACTCTATTTTCTGAATGTGACCAAATTCTATATCCCTTAACTCCATCCCCAAAACCGACAAATATATCCTTTTTAGCTCTTAGTTCCAATTTACCCTCACTAACATGATAGTAAACAGTACAACCAAAAACTCTCAATAAAGAATAATCTGCTGGTTTACCAGACCATACCTCATAAGGCGTCTTGCAATCAATGCCTGTATGAGGTCCACGATTAATCAGATAGCACGTTGTGCTTACTGCCTCTGCCCAAAATCTCCTAGCTAAATCAGCATTAGAGAGCATACACCTCGCTCTCTCCAGCAATGTCTGATTTATGTGTTCTACCACCCCATTCTGCTGCGGTGTACCTCTAATTGCTTGATGACGAGCAATTCCTTCATCCTTGCAGAACTCATTGCACTCGGATGAACAGAACTCGAGACCATTATCAGTTCGCAATCGTTTAATCTTCTTCCCAGTCTGATTTTCTATCAAAATCTTCCACTGCTTGAACTTCTTGAAGGCTTCACTTTTATGCTTCATCATAATTACCCAAGTCATCCTTGAGTAGCCATCAATTATAGACAGAAAATACCTGTGACCTCCAATGGATTCAACACGTGCAGGAACCCAACAGTCAGAATGAATGTAATCAAGTGTTTCCTTTCTCTGGTGAACACCCTTCTTTGGAAACTTGCTGTGATGAAGCTTCCCAAACACACAATGCTCGCAGAGTTCAAGATTTTGCATCTTGTGCCCAGACAACAAATCCCTCTTTGACAAAACCTGCATCCCTCTTTGACTCATATGACCGAGCCTCATGTGCCATACCTGGTCATATCTTTAGATTGAACTTCAAATGATGCAACAGCAGAAAAACCTGTCAGTGTGGAACCTTGCAGAAAATACAAAGTACTAGGCTTCAAACCTGTCAGAACCACCTTTGAACCTCGACAGACATATATAACTCCACTTTCACCTTTGAAACTGAAACCCTTGCTGTCTAGTAGACTCAACGATATCAGATTCTTTGTCACCAGTGGAACATGTCGAACTTCATTTAAAGTGTAGAAAAAACCATCATGTGTCCGTATCCTGATTGAGCTGATTCCAACTATTTGACAGATAGCATTGTTTGCCATAGTAATATTTCCTCCATCTATTTGCTCATAAGTCAAAAACCACTCCCTGTTTGGACAAATATGATAAGATGCCCCAGAATCTAGAACCCATACATCTTTACGATGTGATTGTTCATCTGCAACCAAGGCTAAATCTTCTTCAGAGTTTGTCTCAGTTTCTGCCACAGCAGCAGAACCACCAGAACCTTCCTTCTTTTCCCACTGTTTCTTTTTCTTAGGACAATCATATTTCCAATGCCCTTTTTCTTTACAGCACAGAATTAAAGCAGCATCCTCATCATCCACTTGAACATCAATATTGCCCAGATCTAGCAAAAGTTTATTCAATTTGTCAAGATGATCCCTGAGGGGAGTACCTTCCGGCATACGTAGTCGGAACAGACGTTGCTTCAAAAGCAACTTGTTGGTTAGAGACTTCGTCATGTACAGACTCTCCAACTTCAACCAGAGACCAGTGGCAGTGTCTTGATCGGCGACATCGATGATAACGTCATCAGCCAAACACAACAAGATTGTCGAGTGAGCCTTCTCCTCTAGGGTATTCCACTCTTCAACATCTACGTCGGCTTTCTTCGATTTTCCAGAGAGCGGCGCCCTCAAACCCTGCTGCTTCAATAGGGATCGCATCTTGATCTGCCATAGCCCAAAACTGTTTCTCCCAGTGAACTTTTCAACCTTTACGTTGAAAGCAGACATCTTTGATCTTGTTGAAACCCCAAAAGTGCAAAGGATCACGAACCCTAATCGAACAACCTCTCTCTGATACCAGTTTGTTGTTCCAAATTATCACAAAATCAAAGAAAACAAAATTTAACGTGGTTCACCAACAGTGTGTTGGCTACATCCACAGGCAGAAGGAGAGCAAAATATTATTTAGGAGGCGCAGAAAATTACAGATTTTTCAGAATACATCACACTCTTCGTACATGGAGTATATATATATATATAGTGCTATGCGTAACCCTAGGCCCACTACACGGGCTTGGCCCATAAACATGTCCGCAGGCCGAAACTGATGAAACCAATAGCGAGACCCCCGTACTTCCGTAAGCAGAGTGTGATCAGATTCAAGGCATATTAACAGATAGGGCATGGATAAGAATGTAGGTGATTGTTATTGTCACATATGGCGATATTATATTCTTCAGTTCTCATATAAAACTTGCTCAAAAATATGTTCATTTTGATTGCTATCATTTATTTCTTTTTAATTTTGTAATCTAATTTATGTTTATGAATTTCATTTAAATTCACTAATTGTTGAACATTGATTTTAAATGAATTTTCAAAGATTTAAGCTTTAGATATGTATTCGGTTTACAGGGGTTGTTTTAATTTTTTTTAAAAATAATTAATTTTTCAAAAAAAATTAAATACAAAAAAAAATTGATCAAGTCGGGTTTCCAAAACCTAATAAATTTATCCCAGTAGATATTTCTGAACTTGGGCCAAGTACCTTGACACATATTCACTCAATAGAGACATACATATTAAGCTATTATTTTATTTCATGTTTTTTAAAAGTTTATTTGAATACATTTAAAAAGAAAAATTCATACACATGTCCGTTATACACACAGTGCTAGCATTTCATTGTGAAGCGTATCTTCACTGTGTTTTCAATGGTCAACGCTTCAAAAATCCGCCCAGCGAGGCTTTGTCAAGATTCTCACATCCGGCCTTAACCATCAAGATCGGTCTTAGCAAAAATGAAGCTATAGATCAAATCATAAAAACATAAAAGTGAGGACCTTAGGCACTGGCTTTAAGGTGGGGCTTGTTGATCACAATTGGTAAGTGGCGAACTCCTTGCCTCCAGTTGTTCTCATTGTTCATTAATTGCTTGGAGTCTTCAGAGTTGCATGGTTTAAAGCATTAAAATCTCATTGCAAGGATAATAAGATCATCGATCATTATTCTTATCCTTGTCAAAATGGGAATGGAATCATTGGAAAAAAGCCTAGTTGTCGGTGATGGTTATCTAGGTAGCGGTCATAGCTGAAGAGGGTGTCACACATCACATGAAGGCAGGGCAAAGACATGGAAAAGAAATAAACATTGTTGATTTGTTTAACTGGTATGGTTCATAATCCCCTCCCGCATAGAAAGAGCTTAGTTCTCTAAACTCAAACTTGATCAAACAAAGAGGTGAGAATATATCTCCCTCATCTCAAACTTCAGCTTCCATGTTGCTTCACACTCAAAATGGTTGCTCCACTACAATTTGACATACGGGATGATGCACCTTCTCAAAACTTGCTCCTTGAAGTCTACAATCTTCATTGGTTGATCCTCATAGGTCATATCACTACTGACCTCTACATCTTTGATAGGGATTAATTACAAGATTAAGGTTTGCAATGCACTTCCTCACCTACACGCTCTCGAATCTCAAATTGTCCAATGTACCGAGGACTGAGCTTGCCCCTAACCCTAAAATGAACAACTTCCTTAGTTGGTGAAACTCTTAAGAACACCAAATCTCCCACTTCAAATTTCAAGTTTCTTTTCCTACAAGCAACATAACTCTTGTGTCTGCTTTGAGTTGCTCGCAATTGGTCTCTAATCTGACAAACCTTCTCCATTCTCATCTAGATAATCTTTGGTCCTAAAAGTCTTCTTTGTCCAACGTCATTTCAGTTTCTCTAAAAGCTTATTTTCTCAACCCATGTGGCCCCCATTCCCCCGTATAGGTGCCTGTGTGTCAAGGAAAGTATAAAATGATGAAGTTAGCATTTTGGAAAAAAGTCTTGGTTGCCATTCAACTCCACACACTTCCCTTTATAAATTTCATTGAGAGGAAGCTCGTTTGGGCTCAAATTGAGCAAAGGGGAATGTAGATCTCAATGAATTCATCTTTGAAGCTTCGACAAATAGGAAATCAAAGCAACACAACATTTTAGGGATTCTTGGAGGGTGGCATCATTAGGATCTGACGAGCTTCTCCACCTTCCAATCACCATTCGACCTAAAACTTGTATAATTGGGCTCTAATTCATAACTCCTTAACTTAAAAATAAAGACTTAAATTCCAAGTGGTTAATAGTACTTAAGAGGTTAGTTTATCATTATTGGTAACTTTTTACTTGAAATCACAGGAAGAAAATGAATATGGAGTACCTTGTAGACTATAGTCCAAATCACACCTTTAGTGCCAAGAGGTGTTGTAAGTTAGCCCTATACCTATAATACTTCCTGCTTTCCCTTCTTTATCTCCCTTGGATCCACTTTACCCATCTTCTCTTAACCTCCCTCAATATCTATAAATTTTCTTATATACCCCTCTATCTACAATAATAATAAACAGCAAATTGCCAAAAACATCCCTTAAGTTTGCAATATGCACAAACACAATCCCTAATTTTGTGTATCCCTAAAAACCCCTCTTTTTCAAACGTAATTATTTTCAAACCCCCAAAGCATGTAACAGTGGTTAACAGAGTTAATTTTGAATTTTCTTGACAAAATTGCCCCTTTGCATGGGAAATTGTGGCAGTGCGACGTGGTTTGACGACAATAGCCTTGGCTGCAATCATTTTTCCGGTTTGAGAGGAAGTGGGTTTTCCTTTTTGGGTAATCCCAAGAGACAACTATTATGGCGCCCGGTTATGTTTTTTCCTCTCTTTGCCTCTTCAAGTTTTCCCTTTCCAAAGTTGTTTATGCCTGGACATCCTGTGTAAGACCGAATTTCTCTTTCCACCAGTATCTCGAAGGAGAAGTCCCACTCAAGGTATTGAGCCAAGGTGGACGCCGTTGAAGAAGTTGTGATTATGGCTTTATTTGTAAACTATTCTGTTAGGGAGCGCAGCCCGCATCACTGAGATTAAAGTGTGTTGCCTACATACTTGTGGAAGAGAGTGCAGCCGACATCTCTGAGAAAGGCGATTCTTTGACTGAGGGGAAACAGAATTAATATTGTTTTCAAATGTAAAACTATTTTGTCATTATAATTTAAATTCTATTCATTCTTTTCCACTGACTTAGCAAGTTTTCTAATGTAAATTTACTTGTATTCATTTAATGTTGTATGCTTGTCTGTCTTTGTTTAACTTTCAATGTTTCTGTTTAACTTTTTATGTTTACTTTGAAAACAGTATGGTCTTTGTTTAAATATCACTGTTTTTGTTTAACGTTCAGTGTTCCCGTTTAATAATTAGCGTTTCTGTTTAACTATCAGTATCTCTAATTAAATATAACTATTTCTAGTTAAATATCAATGTCTCTGATCAAAGATTGACACGTAAATTAGTTTGTTTTCATTTAAATTTGTGTTTATTTATAATGATTAGTCGGTGACAGTTTCATTGCAATATCTACCTTTGTAAACGGACGTGTGGCAGCGGCTGCAACGTGACTCACGGACCTCGGACACTTGCTACTCGATCCTCTTCCGTCTAGGACGCCTAGGTTGCCTTCTCGTGATAGGTGGACGCAAACGCAGTTCTCGATTATCATTCGTAGGCTTGTCATGGTCTGGTATGAGGAAAATAGCTTTTCATATGCCAATTTGTAATTGTCGATGGTGAAGTAGCAGCTAATAAATCGATGAACGCTGGTGTCTATATGTATTATTGCAGTGCAAGCATGTTTGCACGAGATACCATAAACTAGTCACTTGTGACATAATCAAGTTTTACCTGATAGATCTACGAAGTTGCTGCTGCACTGGTCAATCACTTCATAACGATCATCAACACAACGACCAACATGAAGATTTTGGCTTTCTGCAACAAGTACCTCTAGTTTTGAATGTATGTCGGGGCATAAGTAGGTCTCCTATTTGTTCGTTTGCTCACGGCGGGTGCATAACATGCGCATCAGCTTGAACCTGTATGTTGTAAAACACGTATACTTAAACACTCCCAAGCTAAGACAATGAAATTTAATCAGAAACAAACATTTTTAAATGATAAGAAAAGACATTAAGAGATTAACTTTATAGTTAAACATAAAAAAACATTATTTAATAAAAAACAAACAAGTTTAAAGGATAAGAACCTTTTTTAAGAATTAAATAGAATCAACATTCAAATACCATATGGAGTCGACCATTTGGTCACCGGTAAATGCCGAGCTTCTTTTATCCAAGCATTGAATGGCTCTACCACATTTGAGTACATCTTACCTCAACGTTCATCTCTAAATAGATAATTCGACCAATGTGACATATCTGATTTATGAATCAATTAGTGATAGGCTTCAGATGATGTGACTTGCAGTTCATTCACGGAGTCATCAATTCTTTAGCCGTGGATTCCCACGCAATACGAAAGTATATGGACCAGCACTCCTCTTTCAATGCCTTTCCAAGTCTAACATTGGCTTTCATAAAATTGGCCTCCAAGTGTCGAAGACATTATGCATGTGAGGAAGAAGGGAAGACCTTTGCAATGGCATTCAGAAGGCCCTTAGACCTTTTTGACACAAATGTAATTATCTCTTTCATAATCTCATTTGATTATATAAAGCATCACCTGACTTCTAAATGAACCACGTCCAATTAGCATCGGTCTCGTTGTCGACAATACCGAAGGCGACGTGGAAGAAAATTCACTATTTCCATCTTTGCCTGTGGCACCCAATAGAGTACCCCAATACTTTCCAAGGAGGTGGGTACCATAAAAAAACATCAGCGGTCTGGAAGCCCTATTGAATCCCATGATACATGCACAGAAAGAAAAGAATGCACTTTTAAAACGTTCACCGTCTCTTTCCACAATTGCTATGCTGCTGGGGTTTGTCTCAACCGCCTTATCCATATATTAAAGTAACAAATCATAGCAAGAGATTGCGGTGTCATCGAGGATAACCCGGACAAATTCTTTACCCAACCAAGCTTGCTTGTATGGAATATAGACACCATGTTCCCATAACATATCCTTCTGAATGTCGATGGCCTTGTACAAGGGCTGGTCCTTATGCTTCTAAATGACTCGTGCTCTTACCCATTTTTTTAACGCTTTTGGATACAACATTAATCCAATTCCACCACCACAAGTATGTGACGGGTGCAATGTCTTGATTCTGAAAGTATTCTTATTATATTCCTTTGATGTATGAAGGTGCCATGGACAACCAACGGCAGTGCATTCTACAGTCACTCAGTGTTTTTCATTCTTCATGAATTTGAAGTCCAAATTCTGTTTGATTGCAAAATTTCAAAGTGCGTCTCTGAAATTGTCAATGCCTAGAAAACATTGTCCAATATCACACGACAACACCTCAGATTGATCTGACGAGGAAGGAAAGCATACCACACCATCAGGGTCGCCATGAGGTGGAATGGATACACTTGCAGAATCCAAATTCCTGCAATCACATCAGTTTAAATGGAAAACATCAATATTTTAAGCGGAAGCATAATTGTTTAAATGGAAACTAGAATCTTTAAACAAAATGCCAACATTTTAAATAGAAAAGGAAAAATTTAAACAAAAATTAACATTTTTAAAGGGAAACTGGATAAGTTTAAACGGAAACTGCGATGGGAAATGGAAAACAAAGCAAAACTTATGGTATTGTTTTCTTTTATGCAGAAACATATTTTTCAACTGGAAATTGGATAATTATGCAATAATTAACTTCTACAACTATGTAAACATAAAACATAAAGGAGAAAAACTTTACAACTAGAAGAAATAGTTTTTAGTAGGATGCGAAAATGTCGCATCATCTATCTCAACCTCTAGATTGACTGCAGCGCATTTGAAGAGGGAGTACACGTGACACATGTGCTGAAAGTCAACCTCGTTTTCTATCGAACAAACCATTTTATGTCCATTGGGTGTGACAAACATCACCCTGACACGGGAAACATCGAGATCCCATCGCTCACATATCTCCGCTAACACTAATTCCCAAGAAGTCAGCGCCGTGAACACTAGCACTCATCCCTCCCCGTTGTATTTAGCAATAACACAATAACTCTTCATAATAAACCTGCATTTTTATAAATTGTTACTCTCTCTCGTAGGATGATCAAAGTGAGCTCAAAGAAGAAATTCTCACCTTATCGGGCAACCAGATAGAACTCGAATTGAACAAACCAAATGGGGAGGAATTAAAAACTCCAACAATCCAAGGTGATTAGTCTTCTAAACTTTGTTTAAGAAAATGAAAAAAATTGCAAAAAGGTATGCAAAAAAGTTTGACATGATGTGATTGAGCGGTTTTTTCCCACCAATATCAAGGGCAAAAGAATGAATTTCAAAACATGGACAATGTCGGAGTGACCTACAAGGGCAAAAAGCAAGTGAAACAATAACGGAAGGGTTGTCCGGGATATTCAAAATTTATAGGAGTTGTTTAAGAAGATTTGAAATTCCTGATTGGTAAACCGTAATTTTCCTTAAAAAAATAATAATAATAATAATAATAATAATTTAATACAATTATTAAAAATAAAACACAACTCAAAAAACAGTGTGTATTTGGTTAATTACATGCATGTTGAAGATGTTTGATTTTTCAAAAGCAGAACAAATAGAAATTTTATTTAAGGTAATCGGATATTGGATACTGTGATGCTAGCAATACAAAATAAATAAATAAATAATGAAACGGTTACAAATATCCAATTAGTTGTCCAATGATTGAAAATACATACAAAGAGAAAGGTGAAGATTGTGCTATTTTACATTTTCAAATATAAAAATAAACAAAATTTTCTTTGACTTCATTATTAATCATTTAATAGATTCCGAAATGTTGGCATTAATAATTTTAAAAAATAATTATAATAAAAATCGATAAATGTTAATAAAAATAAAGGTGCAGGGCATTATAAATCTCACTTGGTGACATAATGATTTAAAATATATAACAAAGTGAAAAATGAAGAAAATCATGTCTTGTAAAGTCTTATTTTCTTCAGTTATTAAAATAACCCTTCAATATAATTCAAAACAGTCAATGTTAATGATCTTGAAATAAAGAATTAATGACTATTGATGAACAAAAACATTTGATATTAATGATCCCACAGAAAAACAAAAATTAATGCCTTCCATTGAGCGAGACTCATAAACATAAGAGAGAGAGAGAGAGAGAGAGAGAGAGAGAGAGAGAGGAAATAACCTTGGCAAGGATTATATCTGGTCTGCCAATCTTGTAAAGTATGCCAACAACTGCAATCTTCTTGTCTTCACTTTCATACACCATATGAAGCTCTAAAGAAGACCTATATGTATCTTATAAAAAAAATTTACAATATATATATATATATGTATATATGTATATTTATCACTAATAAATAAATGGATAAGTAAATAAATCAAATAACAACCTGTGGCCATTGATGGTGTGCTCAGAATGAGAGTGCCAATGGACTTGATGAAGTAAATACTTAGCCTGATTTATCCAAATTCCTCCTTTATCTTCTTTCCATTACAACTACAACAAAAACAATAATAAGTGAAGAAAAATAAATTAAGAAAGGAAACTTAAAATTGATAGAATGAGAAATTGAAAGTTGCATGTTTATACCATGATGTCATGTCCTCTATTTTAACTCTTTGATGAAATTGGCAAAGAGGACGAAGATGGTAAAGAACTTTAACTCTTTGATGAGTTAGATCAATTGGGGATTGCATTTCTCCTCTCCCACATATGGCCCAATCTTTGTGAATTTCACCCCAATGTTTTAGCCCTCTTTCACTCTCATTCTCATAACTAAACTCCTTATCATCAACAACATATAAAAGTATTTATTATAAATTTATAAATATATATATTTATTCATATATAAATATATAAGTAAATGGATAAAAGTTGCTTACCGGGGATCCTTCTGCCCATTTGTTCAAGAGAACCTCCTCCCATGCTTTGGGAGGAGCTTCGGAGCTGTGGTGGTGACCAACTTGTCCCCAGGATGATCTGTGGGGATTTCAACGCAATTTTTCTATTGAGGACAAAACCTCTGGGGTTCACAATCTCTAGAAGATTCGCTCGGCTAACCAACTATTGTTAGATCTCAATCTTAGTGAACCACCTGTGGTTGGGAGGAGGTTCTCTTGGACAAATGGCTAGAAGGACCCCATTTAGGTGAAACTCGGCAGTTTCTTCGTGAAAAACACCTAGACGGATCATTTCCCCCGAATTCTACAAAATAGCCTTTCGAGGCTAGGTTCTGATCATGTCCCTATTTGACTTAAGGTTAGCGGTCACCACTTATATCCGAGGCCATTCTAGTTTGAATTAGTCTGGCTTTATGGTGGAGGGTTTCCTCTACCAGATCCGATAGTAGTGGGATGAGATGACACCTGTGAGCTGTGGTGCTTTTGTGTTATCTAAAAAACTAGTAGGGCTTAGAGAACATCTGCGAAACGTGGGCCAAATTCAGCTTTGGATCTGTTAAACTCAAAAAAGTTAGCTCTACAACAAGAGGTGGGGAGTCTAGACACTATTAAGGAGTCTAGGTGCCTTGTGCCAACCGAATTAACGCGTGAACAACATCTCTTGTAGTCACTAGAGAATATTCATAAACAAGAGGAAATCTATTGGAGGTAAACATCCAGGCTACAATGGTTGAAGGAAGGTGACAGAATCACAAAGTTCTTCCATGCGATGGCGAATGAGAGGAAAAATAAGAATCTGATTCCAGGCATTGCCTAGGAGGGGAGCTTGGTTTCTGACCCAAAAGAAATTGGGAAGATTTTTGTAGCTCTTTTCCAGCAACAATTCGGCAGTAAGCGCTCTTTGCGATTCAAAGTGGATCCGTCCAAGCTCCTTGAAAAACAAACAATAGGTGGACTTGGCAGACCTGGAGAGACCCTTTTTCGATGGAAGAGGTCAAATGCACTATTTTTAGTTTAGGTGGAGATAAAGCATGAGGCCCTGATGGCTTCCCAATGCATTTCTTTAAACTTTTCTGGGAGAAGATCAAAGGGGACATTTTCAAGTTTTGTGAGGGCTTTTACTTTGGTAGAGCCAACTTTCGAAAAGAATTAATTGGGTGAACATTGCTCTTATTCCCAAGGTTGAGTCTCCTGAACTCCCGGGAGATTACAGACCTATTAGTCTTATCAACTCGACTCTTAAAATTGTCTCCAAGATTTTTGCAACGCAATTAGGCAATGCAATGAACGCACTTGTGGACAATGTTTAATCAGCTCTCTTAAAGGGTCGTTGTATTCTTGATAATATTATAATTGTGGAGGAACTAATCTTTAGCATGCAAAAGAAAATGCTGCTGGATACATTTTGAAAGTTGATTTTACGAAGGCTTTTGACTTGGTGGACTGGGAGTTCTTATTAGATCTGCTAAGAGCTAAAGGATTCGGGGTTCAGTTGATGGCTTGCATAGAAAAAATTCTATCGTTCACTAAGGCTAATGTGCTGATTAACGGGTCATCAAATGGCTACATTCATTATGATAGAGGACTGAGACAAGGGGATCCTCTATCTCCTTTTTAATTGGTCTTAGTAACAGATGTTCTAAGTGAGATGGTTAATCATGCACTGGATTCCAAGATTTTAGTGGGTGTGCCATTGGGTCCTTTCAAAGTAGATGAAATCTCCATTATGCGGATGACTTTCTGATCCCGGCAATAGGAGGTCTGGAGGATCTTAGAATTGTGAAGCCGATATTATACCTTTTCGAATGAATGTCTGGTTTTCATGCTTATTTTTCCAACGCTTGTTTGTACTCAATTAGAATGGGTGAGTTACACGAAACCGCACTTCAACAAACCTTGAACTGTGCGTCTGGGCTTCTCCTGGTAACATACTTGGACCTTCCAATATTTGGTAGAAGACCACATAAGCAGGATTGAAAGGGGATCATCGCAAAAGTTAGATGAAGACTGTCCCCTTGGAAGATTAGGCATCTATCAATTGGTGGACGACTTACGTTGGTGAACTCGGTGTTATCAGCGCTTCCCAACTATTGGATGTCTATCTTCAGACTACCTATCTTGGTCATTAAAGAGATTGATAGCATTAGAAGGGATTTTTTGTGGTCGGGGCCTGACATTGGAAACTCGGGATGTAGACTACTGAAACTGGAAGACCATCTGCTAATCACGTGATCAAGGTGGTTGGGGGATCCTTGATTTGCATAATTTTAATCAGGCGCTCTTCGGGAAGTGGTGGTGGAAGTTTATGAATGATCCCATGTGGGGAGGGACTAAGGTAATTTGGTTTAACTACGGAGGTTCGAACTGGAATTTGTTCCCTTGTCAATGGGGGAGGGTGTCATTCTTCTAGAAGGGAGCGTTGAGTGGTCTATAGACTTTAAGATGCTGCATTACGAGTGAAATTTGTTCGGGATTTGAAACCCTCTTCTGGAAGGATCGTTGGCTCAACGTTAGGGCTTTAATGTTTGTTTAGCCAGAAGTCTTTAGCAACTGCAGACAGTAATACGACTCTTTCAATGAGTTGGATTGCCTATTAGAGGGGCAACCTTTCTATGAGGATGTGGATGTTGCACAAACCTGGAACTGGCAGAGGACGTGTAGGCTAGATGAGAGGGACAAATAAAGGTGGTATTTAAATGGAAATAGATTGTTCTCGGTGAAATATCTCTACAACTTCCTTAACGATGGTGGGATGCGTTGCAATGTGGCAAATTTCTTGTGGAAAAGCAACTGCCCCAAGAAAGACAACATTTTTAATTGGCTGGTCTCAAAGAATAAGGTTTTGTCGTTGGATAATTTGGAATTAAGACGTTGTAACAAACTTCAGATAGCAACATGCGTGATGTGTCATGCTGAAATTGAGTCGGTTGACCACTTGTTCCTTCATTGATCGTTTGCCCGGGATTTGTGGGATTACTTTTGTATGTTGCTATTTGTGCCTGAGCCTCCGAATTCGATGCAAAATATCTGGTCTTTTTGGAGAAAGACTGTGAGGCCGGCGTCTAGGTTTTTAGTGGATTTAGTGATCAAGGCATCAGTTTGGAATAATTGGCTAGGAGAAATAATAAAATTTTTAACGCTAAAACTCTTCCTACACACTGCATTCTCATGAGTATTAATTGCATGCTACTTTCATGGTTCAATTCTCTTGCAGATACTGCTAAGGTGAAACTTGAAGACTCCATGTCCGCTATCAGGTGCAGCCTCGAGTTCCTTGGGTCGAGGAGTCGAGTTGGTTAGGGGAGACCCTACTGTCAAGGAGGCACCCGACCTAGCCATAGGGTAGTCCATTTTCCTGTTTGTGGGGTTCTGAGAAAAACCTTTTTTTCTCTGGTGGTATGTATTTTGTTTAGCCCTTGTATCACTTCTTGTGGTGTGAGGGGTTTTGTTGTTTTCTTTGTTGTAGTCCGATATTATTCACCTTTTAAAAAAAATAAGTTATTTACCAATTTTTTGTGATATTGAAGGGATTGGGAGGAGGAGAAGGGAGGTGAGGGTGGTGGAGAAAATGAATAGCTTTCTCATCTTGATTTTGTGGAGAGAATGAAGAGAATATGGAGATGTAGATGGAGCTTGGTTGGTGGGTATTTATAGAGAAAAGATTTGAGAGTTAAATGTTGAAAAACATTGCAGCCAAGCCCACAAAATATGGTCTAGTATAGACGAAACTTTTGGTATGAGTCGGTGTAGGTTTTAAAAAATGAGGCCAAAGTTGGTAATAATTTATTGTTGTTATTTTAGTGTTTCTTATCTTTTTCAGCTAATAATATAAGGTAAAACCTCGTTTATAAATATTTGATTAATTATTAAATTTGATTAAATAATATACTTTTTGTCCCTATTCGTATCAAAATTAATAATTTTGCTATATAAATAAAATAATAATTTTTTTAAACTATTTTAGGCCAAAAAATATATAAATTAATAATTCATCAAATACATAGATAAATACCATACGGAATTCATAACATTGAAATTTTTTAAACTACTATTTTTAAATTTTATTTTTTTAAATATGCATAAAAAATCTTTTTTTTTAATGAACCAACCTCAATCTCATCTTTATAGTTCGGAAAATACACAATATATTTGGTATATTTTTCTCTTGTTCAAACCTTCAGTTGTTAGAAATACCTCTTTCAAAGAAATATTTTGTGAAACACAACTATCATCTCGATTCAATTAGCATATCCATTTTGAATAATCTCTTCATTTGTAGGTGATTCTATCACAGTATCATAATTTAAAAACTGCAAAACATCCATTTCATATATATAATGTAGACTAGAAATAACTTCTTTTAGTCTATAGATGCCTTCCTCTATATTGACTTGCTTAAAACCATTATTTCTTATGATTGAATTTTGCGATATTGAAAATAATTTGCAATAGTTGTTATCCCCAAATCAATGCTCAAAGCCGCATTGATAAAATTAATAACATCTAATGTGTTAATTTTTTTTAGACTTTGTTGATCCTATCCGGCTATAAAAATATAAAAAAACCCTTGATCAATTAATATATAATTGTTATTCAATAAATTAATAAATTATTTATTCATAGATAAATATATAATCATTATAAATAATAATTTTTCTTCATCCCCAAGAGCATGGTTTTACTGTATTTGAATGAATGTAAATATATCAACACTTTCATATAATGATAGATTTATGAGTATATATATACATGGTTTTACCGTATTTGAATTAAGGTAAATATATCAACACTCTCATATAATGATAGATATATCAACACTCTCATATAATGATAGATTTATGAGTGTATATATGTATATATATATATATATATATGTGATTAAAGGCTAATGGGGGCATATATGCAAAGGTCTTTTCCTCCTTCTCTTCTTTTGATTCATTTGCTTTCTAGAACAATGACCGCTCTGCGTGTGGGCCCAACTTAGAGTATTATTTTGGGTGTTGATTGTTTTGGCCTCTACATTTAGGGCCCGTTTGGTTAGAGGGAATGAGAATATGGGGATGGGGAAGGGAAAGGGGATGGGGATGGGGATGGGGATGGGAATAGGGAAAGGGGATTGGAGATGGGGATAAAAGTAATGTTTGGTTGAAGGGAATGGGGATAGGAATATGAGAGGGATAGGGGAAAAATTTTAGTAAATTTACTTTTTATACCCTTGAGTATTTTTAATTAAATAATGTATCTTAATTGTAAAAAGAAACAATTATTAAATGCCTCCAATTTTTTTATAAATAATATTTAAATGAGTTATTGATGTATTTATTTTTTTAAATAAAATTTTTAAATTAATTTAAGAATAATTAATTTTTTTAAATTTATAAACACATTATTTTTTTAAGAATAATTAATTTTTTTTAATTTATAAAAATAATTTAAACAAAAATTATTCATTTTTATTATTATAATTAAATATTTTAAATAAAGTCTAATTTAATTATTATATGTTTTATTATAATTATTAAAATAATTAATCCATTTAACTATTATCCAATTTAGTTTTTATGATTAAATATTTAATTAAATATATATTTTAATTACGGTTTCATGAAAATTAAAATGGACAAAATTTCTACTTTCCTAAAAGAAATCTTGAAGTCTATTTTAATTATGATTTAATTATGAGTAATAAATATTTAAAAATATTTTTATTTAATTATACTAATTAAATATTTTAATGACATAAATTAATTTAATTATAGGATGTATTTAATTAAAAAATAATTTAATTATAACATGTATGGGGTGTATTATAGAAAACAATTTTTTTATTTATTAAGGGTATATTGGTAATTAAAAAGGCAAAAAAGGGAAGGAATGCTCATGCCCCCCAATTTTGGGGGGCATGAGCAATATGGGTTTTGAGGGGATGAAGCCCCCCTCATTCCCATCCCCAATCCTATTGGTGCATACCCAAATATGGGTATGCACCAAAAGTGGGAGTGATCCTCATGCCTTGGGGATCACTCCCTCAATCCAAACACTACCTTAATGTTTCAATGACATATGCAGTAACTAATGGCATAGTTCTTGCTTCTATTTGTTTTTTTTTTTAAAAAAAAACTCTTTTACATTATTTATTAGTGATTTAAAAAATTTAAAAATAATGGTGAAAATCCTCAATTGAAATTTTATTTTATAAAATATTAACCCAAGTTTAAAATTGAATTCTTACAAACACTGTCAATCTAAGCCGTGAGTATTTAGGTTGTTTAGATAAGTTGTTTAAGTAGCAATATTTATGTATTAAAAATTGTCTATATCTCACCTCAAGCTGCTGCTCTAACCCTCATTTAAAAAAATATATATATATATATATTTCGATTATTTTAATTTATTTATTTTTATATTTTTTATGTAAATTCCAAAATTGATACCATTGTTAATCAGATAAATAATTTTTTTTCGTTACTTAAGGCCAAAACTAGATAAAAATGAAAATTTTAATTTGTATAACATAAAATTTAAGATTTATATTTATATATTTCTTTAAACATAAACAACCAAACAAGTTCATATTTTATATTTTAATCAAATTTAAAAAGTATTTTTATTTATTTATTTATTTTTGGTTACTTCAGACCAAAACTAGATAGAAATTAAATTTTAAATTTGTATAACATAAAAGTTAAGATTTATATATTTATATATTTCTTTAAACATAAACAACCCAACAAGTTCATACTTTATAATTTAATTAAATTAAATAAATCATCACATTATGAATTTCTATTGTGTTTTTTTCGGACTATACCCATAAAATTTGATTAATTACATATAAATCCTTCGTCAAATCAGTTATCATGTTTATCTCTCTAACTTCAATTTTTTTTTAATATATTTACCACTGTGCCTTGTATGCACTATTGAAATATAATATTAAATGCTAATAAAAATAAAGTGAAGGGCATTAAATTAATATTTTTGCACATATATATAACCTAAAAATTGTTCAAACCCCTTTTTTATTACACCAAAGTTAAAATTAACATGAATAAGAAATCGTTTAAAAATTTAAATAAATTTTCTAATTTTATCATTATATATATATATATATATATAATATTTTAATGCTGCATTAATGAAAGAAATATATATGAATCTGACTTTAAAAATTTATGTATGGCATTTGATTTTATTAACTACTCATCAAGAATCGGAAAGAATTTTTGTGTTCAATATTACAAGTTTATTTTTAATTGACGCTTTTCTACTTAAAAAAATTTAAAATACATTTTGATTCAGGTTTATGATTAGGGTTGTCAATTTACCCTAGATTTTACGGGAATCCGATTCTCTGTTCTAATGGGGTCGGGGCTAAAATTCAGAGAACAGGGTTGGTGCTGGGGCGTGGATGTAAATCCTTGTAGGCGAGGGGGAAGGGGATAGGAATTCCTTTCCCCTGCCTCCGAATATATAATTTTAATATTATATATATATATAATACTTAAAAGTATTTATATTAAATAAAAATATATATTATTATAAGATAATATATTTGATATATTTAATCGATGTCAAAAAGAATGGAGGATGCTGAATCCCCGAGGTCAGGTAATCCCAGCAGGGATGAGGTCAGGGATGGGATGTGCAAGTCATGGTCGAACTAGGGAATATATCCCTCGATGAATTCTTGCCCCATTGACGTCTCTATTTATATATATATATATATATATATATAGTTGACAAGCCATAGCACTCCACATGCCCACCAAGTAATGATGGTTCCAACCCACAAGTAAATCACCATGAGCTTGCGAGTAAATCATCATGAGCTTGCGATAATTTTTTAAATAATCCACTTGCTCTCATTTTGCACCGGTGGGGATTTAATTCTCAATCACCCATAACTCAAGGGACCTTTGGTGCCAATAGACTTTGAAGCCATTGACCAATGAAATTTCTTATTACCCATCACATCTCGTAATTAATTTTTTTCTCATTGATAAGTGCTTGTGTGATAAGAATGCGAAGTGTTCTTTCCTTACAATGAGCATTACTTTTATCAGGTCTAATCGCTTATACATGTGTATTTGTGTTCTTTTGCGCATGTAGAATTGTGAAGCTATGTTTTAAGAAAAGAAGCCAAAAGTAGATCGTGTATGCACTATTTGGTGGAATCTTAGAAGGAACAATGCGAAGACACAAGTGGGGCTCTAAGATAGGTGAATGTGTGCCAACCTCCATGTATTCAAGCCATTACAATGAGTTGGAGGGGCACGAAGGCAGTCAAATATGCATATCCCAAATTGTGCAATGATAGCAAGATCTTCACCAATGAAACAGTTAATTGAAGAAACGACGCGATCTACGGTATAAACGTGTGCCCGTTTATGTTGCCTCGATTAAAAGTGGATTCGGGAGGGTTTTTTGGCGGGGGAGTTCTGTAGCAGATTATTGCAGCGAAAACAACGTAGTAATTTACTGTAGCAATTACTGTTCACAGCCGGCCGAAAATCAGAATTCCAAAGAATTCACACGGCTTGTGGAAATTCTACACGCCCGTGTGGATGCCCGATTCAAGTCCTTTAAAAGTCGCGATTCAGCCCTGATTTCTCTATCTCTTCCCCATTCTTTTCTCCATCTTTTCCCCCACTTGAGAGAGGGCTGCGGCTAGGGTTTTGAGATGTATTGGCTAGGGCTTTGGAGAGGTTCTACGGATCCGACATTGCGCGCCGTTTGGAAGAAGGTTAGTGGGAGAGCTTTTGTCGGCACCGATCCGGCGAAGTGTATCTTAGGCCAGACAAAGGACCCTTGCGACGAGTAGAGGACTCTTCACAAGACCATCGCCACGACTAACGAGGGGGTTTTCTATGGATGCTTTGTTTTTACATTCGATTTCATTGTTTGTATCTAGCTCCATGGAGAGCTAAACTCCTAGTGGGTACTTGGGTATTTGTTAACCCTAGGATGTATTCGTTTCATTAAATCTCTTTATTATGATTTCAATTAATTGATATTTATTGTGAGTTCCAATCTTGTATGCTTGATTGTATGAATACTCCCCTAGAGTGACACTAGGGTTGAGAGTTCTTCTTGGTAACTCTTGTGAGTGAGTGACACACCATGAGAGTTAGACAAAGCTAGATTGGAGAGAGTTGAGAGGTTGAGTCGAGAGGTAGCGGAGCGTCCCTTTCCCCTCGGTGTGATCTATCCTACCTCTACGTTCCAAGAGTTCTTTGCGCCCACAGTAGAGTGAATGGGCTAAGGGATGACCTTCCGCTGGGGGCTTAGTTACGAGTGCAACGGAGTGAAGCGTTGAAGTGATTTTAGCATCTAGGGCTTAATTGTGGCTAGGGATCTTTCACCTCGACTAAAGGGTTAGGTCTATACATAGGAATAGGGTTTATCACTTGGAATCTCTAGAGCTCATTGCAATTCTATACGAGTGCGAGGTGTTGAGATTGTTCAATTTCTCCTCCGGGACATGTATAGAGTTAGGCATGGTTGACCTTAGATTTGGGAATATGCAATGAAAGGATTTCCACGACTCACTATTGCATTAATTAGGAAAGCATAATAGAGGTTTCTTGCATTTGAAACGATTGTCCTAGGAGGAACAATATCCGGGTACCCCATTTATCGTCGATTGCCTCCCCTATCTTTTAATTGCGCCTCCTTTATCTTTTCTTATTTTCATTTGCATTGAGTTTGTTGTCACATCACTTTCAACATATTTTCATTCTAGTTAAATAGCAATCTTTGGTGGTTCTAAGCACTATTCCCTGTGGACTCGACTACCCTCTCACCGGGGTATTATTACTTCGACACACGTGCACTTGCGATTTACACGTATATTCGGACGTGTCACTCATTTTTAATTTTAATTTACCTGCTATTCTTTGCAAATATTTTATTATTATTTTTGGTCCTTTTAACTTTGCAACAAAATTCTAATATTTTAGTTATATGAATCTTAAAAATTCATATCTAAATAATTATGTTTATGGAATATATTGATAACTATATATCTTCGGTAGCGGGTGGCCTTGGTAATTATCGGTTTATTATGGGTGTATATGAAAATTTTCATATAATGGGCTTGACTAATGGCTAATGTCTTAAACCCCCTGAATTTAGAATCTTTACTTTTAAAATCAAATGTTGATTATAAAAATTAAATTCCATGGCAATATCATTGATTTTTTTTTCTTTGTCCTTTTAATTTTCTGATTAACAGATGTTCGCCAAACAAGCCATTTAGACTTTCCTTTTTGGAAAAATAAAAACTAGATTGGTTGTTTAAAATAATTAGCCACCTTTTAATCCAAATCTTTATTTTAACTATTTAAGTAAAAAAGTAATTTGTATGTGATTTGGAGACCAAGTTTTGGATGGTTAGCAACCCAAAGAAAGGAAGAGATCCACAAACATGACTTGAGGAAAGAGTAAAGCGTTTTTATGCTAATTAAGCAATGTGATTGAAGGTCGAAAGATTAAAGTTTTGCTTTTATTTTGTATTTATTTATTTTGCTTTTTAAGCCAAAAAAAATCTTGATTCTCTTATATATCTTGTGAATTAATACTCAAGGGAATGAATAATTTTTTAATTATAATATACAGTTAAATCAGCATTTTTAATAGTTTGACCTCGGATTAAAAAGGTTATATTAGATTATTGTTATGACAACTCTTTAAAAATTGAATTTGAAGGTTTTCATAAATTAAAAAAGGACTCCTTGGTCCTTCTTATTTATTTATTTATATTTTAATATCATAATTAGCTTTTCCTGTTCGGAAGATGTTTATTATTTTTTTATTTCATTCTGTAATTTATTTCTTTCACGGGGACATGTTGGTCATGCCAATAAATAATTTGATATTTTTTTCACAAATTATAAGGCTTTTTTTATTTCAAATCAGTATGTTACTCAAAGGTTGTCAGACCGGGCCCGGGCAATGACCCGGCTAAGCCCAAAGGTCAGGGGTCAATGGGTTCGACCGGGTCGAACCGGTGTTGAACCGGGGTCAATAATTAAATATAAAAAATATTATAATAATTAATAATGAGCAAATATAATATTAAACCCATAATTATATTATAAAAACCTACTCAAATTTGATATTTAAATTGATAAATGACCTTATATACAGTAGAGTTTTCTAATTATGTCATTTATTTTTACATTTTTTAAATATTTACAAATTTAATATATTCATATATAATTATCGAACTTCTCTCGGTGTTATTTATTTATTTATTTGTTTATTGGTTGATTTTGTTAAAATAAATAAGAAATTAATTCACTAATTCTTATATCTCAATTGAGTTTTTATTTTGTTTTAAATTTTCTTATATTTTTTATTTAATTAGAATACTTTAATTTTATATTTTTATAATAAAATTACACTCATTTATTGTTTTATTTTCTTAATAAATTAAATTTTTAGAAGTATTTACATAACACATTAATATATTTTATTTTTAAATGTTATTTTTTGTTGGTATGTTTATGATATATATATATATTGTAATTCTATTTATTGATTATAAATTATAAATTAATATTAATAAATATACACGATTTTGTGGTTTCTAATGAGAAAATAATAATAAATTATTAAATATTGTAAAAAAAAAATTAAACATTGTGACCCAATTGACCCGGCCGGGTCAACCGATTCCCGGTTGAATATCCCGGGTCACCGGGTTAACACCGGGTTTTTAATACCCGGGTCAATGGGGTATACCCGGGCCGGCCACATGGCCGGTTTCCCCGGTTATTCCTGTTGAACTAGCCGGGCCGTTCCGGGTCTGACAACCTTGATGTTACTTCTACAAATGAGAATTTTTTCCTTTTTTTTTTTAACTAATAGACAACAAGCGCATACCATTTAAGGGATTGTCAAAAGGGATAGATAGGTACAAACTCAAAGGGATAGATAGGTACAAAGATGCACTAATTACGGTGGTTTATAAACCTAGTTAGTGGTGTCAAACGGGCCGTGCCGGCCCGGGCCCGGCACGAGTTGGGCCGTGCTTGGCCCAAGCAGGATACTACAAAACCGTGCCGGGCCAAGCACGGCCCAAACCCCGCCAGACTTTGCTGGGCTTCGGGCCAACATGTCCCGGCACGCCAAATGCAAGTTTTTTCTTTTTTCTTTTTGAATTTTTTTGTATATTTTTTGGTTTTTTTTTAGTCAATATGGCTTTTAGTTCTATGTTTTTGAATTTTGGGATATTGTTTATATTTTTTTAGCAAATTTAGGGTTTTTTTATTTTTTTGGGCTTTAAAATAACAAATATAAATATAATATAACCGGGGCGGGCCACATGCTGGGCCGACCTTGGTGGTTGGCGAGCCGTGCCGGCCCGGCACCATTTTTAGACAAGCCGTGCCGGCCTGAGCATGCATAGTGCCTGTCCCGTAATAGGCTCGGTGTGCCAGCCCGTTTGGCACCACTAAGCTTTAGTAAGAAAATATCTTTACCCTACAATTCTGGATGGGTGAAACTACTGTTTCTCCCACAGAAACCCGCACTCAGAACGTGAATAGTACTAATAAACAGTATTTGACCCCAAGTGTAGAGTTCATGAACAATATAGGAACTGTATTGTATTGGAAGAATACGAACTTTTGCCCGCCCCTTAACACTCTTGTGTGAGGAAGAAATAAACAATTTTATTTTACTTTTATCATGTCATCATCTATGATCTCAATTAAAACACTTGTATTTTTGTTTGTTTCCTTAATTATGTATCATTCTTGATTTATCTGTTATTAACAAGGCTATGTTTTCATTTATAAACTAATTTATTTCCTCGGTAATTCAGTCCAAGACCAACTTTATGTTCCTCCGTAAATATACTTATAGGCACATGCAGAAACAATGGATTATATGTTGTTTTAATTTATCATCCTAAGCAAGCTATTAAACAGTCTAGTAGAAATTACCAAGAAAATTGCAAAGGAACTTATTCTCATGTAAAAGTATTTGATTAAAATTATGTGAGAATAAAATATTATAAAGTTATAGGTTGATCAATTCTAGAATGCAATTAACAATCAAGAAGGTAATTTGACTTAATTATAAATCATGTATAATAATAGTTAAATTTATCATAAATTTGAGAATTATATATAAAAATGTTCCAAATTTACACATATATATTCGTATGATTCTGTGAAGAATTTGTACCCTTTTATTTAAATATAAACACCATCAAATCTAATTATTTTAATTTTAATTTTTAATAATATATGTAAAAAGAGATAAAACATCTTTTATACATATTCTGTAACATCCCTAAAATTTAAAAACTCTAGCTAAATTGGCATTAAAATTTAATGTTATGCATATTTACACTAAAATAGGTTAAGTATTGTCAGCGGTGGAATTAGAAACAAAACTATAGGGTACTCACTTCAAATTAAAAATTATGAATATTTAAAAATTTAATACTACATATCATTCACCCTAAAAAAATTTTTAAAAAATTATATTTAAATCAATTGAATGACATACTTGACATAAAAATTATAATTAGTTGAATTATCTCAAGCTTTCATAATTAAAAATATAACTTAAAAGAAATTTATAGAAAAAAGACTAAACCAAAGTTCCTTTGGTTTAGTCAATTTTTATAAAAAAATAAAACACCTAAACATCAATAAAAAAAGTAAAGAATATTTTATTTCATTTCAATCTTCTTAGTCAATTATAAACAAGCCCGACTCAACATTCATTAACAAATCTATCACTGGCTTAAAATTCTATTCAAAATCCAATATATAAATAAATAAATATATAAAATAGCTAGACTTCTTCAATTTTATTATTTCCCTAATCTTTTCCTTTCTGTTATATCATCATTGGTCCAATTAATCTTGAAGCTCGGCACCCCGCAAGGGCTTAAATAAATTAAAAAAAGAATAGAGGCAGAATTTTTTTTATTTTTTTATTGTTATTTTTATTTTTAAGAACCCAAATGAAAAGTCAAAGAGGCCAAACAATAAACTTGAATAAATATTTTCCTAAAAATATAGGTTTAATATTTCATATACCAATTTACAAACATTTTTTTTGAAATAAATTTGTAAAACTTAAAATGATGAAATAATATATTTTAAATAACTTTTTAAAAAATATAACTTTTTAAAAATTATATATAAATTTATAAAAACATTTCAGATTTTAAAATAATACAAAAAAAGAAGGTGGGGCCCGCTAGGTACCTTCTTCCCTTGGAGAGAACCCCTCGGGACTACTGGTGCTTGAATACTCCCTTGACCCTCCTCCCTTTGCCCTTGTGTATTGAGAAAGTGTATTTTAAATATGGTAACCATAAATAAGTCAAGGGGGTTTAAATAGAAATCAAGCAAATGCTTAAGGTCAATGTGAAAAGAAAGAATTACTATAAAGTTAAAAACATTTTGTGGTTGATGTGAGAAAATATATAATATATATATATATAAGCCTCTTAACCTTAAAGTTGTTCCACTTTTTTACATCACATACGACCTGATTTCCCTTCTAAAACCCCAAATCTTCCTTTCTCTTTGTTTTAATTATTTGTAATATGCTAATTCTTTACAAACAAAAGATGTTAGATTGGATCTAGAGTGTTATTGGCATTCAAGATCAGACTACAAGTAGATTGCATGTATAATACCAAAACCATCCCTTAGCTTTGTTCCCTACTTTGAATGTGCTTAGTAGAGTTTTATTTGGTCTAAATTTTTTTTTAAAAAAATAATCCTTATAATCGAGTTCTAGCATAGTCTGTGCGAATCGACACATCTTGTGCCATCCACTTATATGGTCTTCTTTCTTGGTGCTACGGTATAGCTTAAGGTCATAAGTGCTGGATTATAAAATTTTCTTGATGGCGTTTGCGACCTTCTTTACGGGTGTATTCTTCCTCCTTAAATTCTTCTGGCTGAGCCTTATTGTTCGGTTTGTGGGCCTAAGTCTTGCGCGTAATTCCCTCTATCTGTCAGTTATGCTCCTCTTTACGGGCATAAGCATGCTCGCAAGGTTCTCTGGATGAGGCTTATGGCCGTAAGTGGGGTCATAAGGGGGCATAAGGTATTCTGTTTAGAATGTTCCCTTTTTGTTGATGTGGAGAGATCTCTATCTTCCTTATTTTGTCTCAACATTTCTTCTTTTAGCTGCTTCCTCTCATTATGCATTATCTCCATTACCTGTAATCTAGGGATGGCAACGGGTAGGGTATGGGTAGGGTATGTCAAAACCCTTATCTTTACCCGTAACCCCTACCCTATACCCGTATCCCTCCTGGGTAAAAAAAAAATCATACCCTTACCTTTACCACGCATGGTAGGGGTATACTCGTAGGTACTCGCTTACCTGTTGTTCAAATTACCGAATTAAATTTAAATATATAATAATAATAATAATAATAATAATAATAATAATAATAATCTATTACAATACAATGTTGAAACACATGTCCATAAATTCAAAAATTATAAAGTTGATACATATTTGTTTATCTTAAATCATATAATCACATAAAAATTATATGTAACAAATTGGTTTATATAAATAACAAGTTGATTAGTTTTCACTCAACGGTAACTCTACCTTTTTTGCTGAAGTTTAACTATCTAGGTTTTTGTTTAAATTTTCTCATATATCTACTATTTATATTTTATATAGTTTCAAATTTTATAAATATCTAGTGAGATTTTGAATTCAAGTGCAATTATAAATAAAGTAATTCTCATAAGTTTGTAAATTAACTGATTAATTTATATATCCAATTGATTTCTTAATAGCATCTTATTTTTTAGGATGTTCATATAATTTATAGAATAAATTATTATGCCATTATTTTTTATATTTGTTTTATAATGTTTATTTTTTTAATTTAATTATGATTCTTAATATATATCCAAAATTCAATTTTGATAATATTATGTTCTATCAAATATAAAAATAAAAATTAATAAAATTCAAAATAATATATTAAGAGAAAATTTAAAGTATTATTTTTAAAGTAATCACCATGAAAATAGATTTTAGGTAAATTACTAAATTGTGGGTAAATGTTAGCTTAATAAAAAATTATATATATATATATATATAATATAAATATATATATGAGGGTAAGAGTACGGGTATGGGTTTAATCCATACCCTCTTCAACGGGTAAGGGTATGGGTAAGGGTACGGGTAGGGTAGGGGTATACCCTTACCCGACCCGTACCCTCTCAAAAACTAACGGGTAATACTAGAACCCATATCCATACCTGGTCAAAGAGGGTAATACCCTCTTTGACCGGGTACGGGTATGGGTATACCCGTCGGGTAGGGTATAGATTGCTATCTCTACTGTAATCATATTTTACACCATGTTATGTATCATCTTCCAAATAAACACTCTAATACACTTTAAATATACGCTTAACACTCGTCATTCAAAGGCTCTAGAGGAGCAAGATTCTTGAATACAATTTCAAATACCTGAGGTGAAGCAACAACCTTTTTAAATTTTATATTTATTATTAAAAAGCATATGAATTCAATTAATTTATGACACATAACCTCCTCTGACAATACCTTTGCACAAAAATGAGATAGTTTCCTCTTTGGTAACAACTTCCAGAAATAGCAAACACGTGACACTAACAGCTTATTTTGTTGTTCGTGTCGATGAAAAATATAATAAAAATGTGTTATCTTTGTAGTTAAGTAAGGATAGTTGCATCATTTAAATTTCATTGGTGTAGGGAGTTTTACTAGAGAAGGTATAGGATACCTTTGAAACTTCAAAGTTAATATCGCCAAAATCTTGAAAATATCATTTTGGTAAATATAAATAGATGAATTAGAAAAATGCATTTTTATAAATAATTCAATCAACATATGAAAGTACAAGTAATTATGTTAACAATAATGGAACCCAAAATTACATTTATTGCCATAAATTGCAAACTTATGACTTATGACAAGGAAAAATTAGGATATATAATATTGATTTCACTTTCTTCTTCTTGATTCAGTGTTCCTATTAGTGAAAACAAGGTGAATCTAAATAATAATTTCATTGTATTTTTCTAACTATTTTTAATAAATTCATAAAAGAAGAAGGTGAGAAACAATCATAATATGAATTTTTACTTATTTTTAAAATAATACTAAATAATTTATTAATATAAAGAATAATATTCACATTTTAAGTTCATATAAAATTGTTTAATTAATATGACAAAGTTACACTATAACTAACATCTCTTGTAAATTTAAAACAAACTCATACCGACCACACGTTTTGTTTTTATTTTTAAAATATAATTAAAATTTTTAAAAGTATCAAAATTTCCAATATCTTAATCCCATTTAATATGACAACAATATGAAGCTATTAACCTTAGCTATTTATTGTATGTACATGAATCTTTTTCTTCCTTCTTGCTCTATCAAGAACTAAAAGCATGATACACTAAAGTCAAACATATCATTCTGTAAAGTTTTAAATAAATACTTTTTAAATCAATATTTTTCTCTATGGTTTGAAAAACTTACATTTTTATTATAGGGTATGCTAATCACATTTTAATCTAATGATTTGCTGATCGCATTTTAATCAATTCTTTCCTAACTTATCAATGATAGATGCCACTACCAATCTATTTTAGATAAAATCTTTCCTCATTTAATTTGTGTCATTCCTAGTAATGCCTAACATCAATCTTACCTTTATTTCTCATTTTAGCCATGCATAACCTTTAAGTATATTGTTTCTTAATAGCCCAACATTCTTATTATACATCTTAGTTGGATTAAAAACCATTCTATAAAAATTACATTTCAATTTAAGAGATATTCAATGATCACATAAAACACCAAAAAACCCCTTCGATTTTATCTAACCTTCTTTAATTTTATTCGTGAAATCTTCTATAAGTTCCTCACTTTCTTGAATTATAAAGCTTAGGTACCAAAACCTTCTACCTCTACCAATCTAAGTATTGTCCATTAGTATCATCCATTTCTCTCATTTCTATTCACCTTATTAATGAATTTACATTTTAGACTTTCTATCTTTACCCTACTTACCTTAAAACTCTGAGCTTCATCAATGTTTCTCCTCAATTGCAATTTTAAGTTAAACACTTTTCCTACTTTTATCAATTAAGACTAGTGCTTCTCCTAATACAATGTCAATGTGGTAGTGTAAGTATTAATAATAACATTATTTTAAAATGGCAAACTTATGGATCATGACAAAGAAAAGAAAGTAGGATTCTTGAAGTAGTTGTACTTAAATTTTATTCTATTAGAAAATTATACAAGTAAATGATAAAATTAAGATTTATGGGAAGTAAAATGTATTTACTATCTCGAAGGCAATTAACACATGTAAAGAGACATTGCCAATGGTCATCAAATTCTAGAATTCAACACTTCACTTTCTTTATTAGAAAGTAACAAGCAATATTGATCATTCAAAATGCAGAATTTAGCATTGTATAGATACAAATATGAGAGATCTCTAAATTTTGAAATAAAATGAAGCCCATGATCCAAACTCTGTTATTTAGCTACAACATTGACCATCTAAAAAGCAATTAACATATGTAATAAAGCATCATTATCATTCATTTCTAACTAATTTTAAAGCTCCTATAACCTCCTCCTTGGTATGCTAATGCATTGACTATGAATTTCACCTCTTATTCTACATTATGTTCTTTTTTTAATTTTGGTTCCTAGAATGAGAATCTGAATTCCAAGCCTCTTCAAAATACTATACACTCCAACAAAACACCTTCAAGAGGAACTAACTTATTCAACATTGATATTGCTAATGAGTGTACAATATTCATGTATTTCCATATCAATTTATACACTCAATTGGCATGAATTAGAATCATATTGTGGAATTCGATGCTAAATACAATGTGTTTTGTATTAAACAAGCTTAGGGCAATGCTTAAGGATGAGTAAGAGCCAAATGAGGCATTCTAGACCCAAAACAATGAGTTTGGGGCTATCTCAGCATCATTAGAACAAGGACAAGGCAAACCGGGTGGCTTACGGACAGCTTACGGTCGTCCTTAAGACCTTAAGTCAATTCCAAAAGACCTTGTGGCATTCTTATGCCCGTAAGAGTGATTCAGAGTCAAGTCAAAGGACTTTTTGGGCAAGGATTACGTCTATAAGGATGCCTGTAAGGACCATCCAGAGGATCTTACGACCACAGCATATGCCCGTAAGGATGGTTGCAAGAAGCAAAGTAGTAAAGCTTACGGTCCAGTGCTTACGGCCGTAAGCTAGATTGCAACACATAAAGAAGACCTTACAGACATGGCTTACGGTTGTATGTTGTCCCGTAAGGCTCACGATAATCTTCTTTAGCTTCCTTACCGCCTAGTCCTTACGCTGGTAAGCAATCGGTTATAAATATAACTTATGAGGATTTCTAGGGGATTCTATATTCTATCTTTCTATTCTTTTGGGGGCGACTCTTGGAGGGGAGGTTGAGGAAGAAAAGGATTAAATCTCTAGCATTTTAGGAGTAATTTGGAGAGGGATTTTGTCCTATATTAAAAGGGATTAAAGATCATAGGGATTGAAAAGGAGGTTTTCATGGATCTCATGTTTTCCTCTATTATTTGTATCTTGAATGCTTGCCCTCCATTAATGGAGAGCTAATTTGCAAATTTTTGGGCATAGTTAAACTCTAGGGTTTATTTTCTTGACTTTGGTTGTTGGATCTTTGATGCTTTAATTGATTCTTTATTTGTAATCATATCTATTTGAGTGTAATTGTGTGAATGAATGATTGATTGCTAACAAGGCTAAAGCCCTAGCTATCATACCTTGTATTGCTACATGACAAGAAGAAATTTCCACCTAATATAGACTTATCACAATTCAAGTGGATAATGAGTACATCTCTGGTTAGGGTATCTAGGAGACTTTGTCTCCCACAATCCTCCAGAGTGGATTGATGATAATCTCCGAGCTCTTCATAATCATGTGCAGTGGATTTTAGGAGAAATCACTTTTCTGCTATGCATTCGGATTAAGGATAATCTCTCTTCAGGGGGAGATTATCTACTTAAGAGATTATCATTAGTCTATAATAAGATTTCATACAGTGTTAATGTGATTGTGTGGATGTTTGTATCAACCTTGCACCTATTCAATTACAATTCGCCTGAGAAATTGGGGTTTTGTATATTTCGAAAATCTTTTGGGTTTAATAGAATTACATGTTTAGACAACCATTATCCTAT